>NC_041380.1:153856911-153966973 GCF_002162155.2 Triticum dicoccoides
GGCCGGAGTCGAAGGAGATCGCTGGTGACAGAGGCGGAAGGGGGCGAGGTCGTGCGACGTCAGCGGTGCTTCCTAGCTCCACCCGAGGGCACCAGCTGTCACAGCCCTAGAGTTTGATTGCACTTAGTTTCATAAGCATTCATGTCATCATGTTCAATTTAATAAATTTGAAATGGGGATTGATAAACCCAGGCACAAATGCAATTCAAATAGGTTCAACCAAAATATTTTCAATGACCTCAAAATATCCTTTTAAAAATGTTCATGATTTATGGAAAAAGGTGAAAGCCTCTACCAGAGATGATGCATATTTTTCCAGGACATTTTGGTCATTGAATTAAATCATTATGGTATTTGAGTTGGAGTTTAAAAGTTACCATTAAATATTGGTTGCTCCAAATATTCTGAAATTTATTGTGTGGTTTGAAAATAATTCAAATATTCCTCACAAAAATTTACAGAATTAACCAAAGTGTTTTGGTTGGTATTTTATTTGCAAACATAAAGCAGAAAAACAGAAAAACAGAATAAAATTAGAAAGGACAGAGAGAGAGAAGCCCAGTCACTTACCTGGAGCTGGCCCAGTTGGCCCAGCCCACCAACCCCTGCCAGTCGTCTCCTAGCTTCTGCCAGGAGGACGACGCCGTGTCAACGCGCGCGCAACCGAGCTCCACCTCCTGCTTCCACCTCCTGCTCCCCCTTCGCCCTGTCCTCGCGACGCCACGGAGATGCCAGAGACCCTTGTCCTCTCTCTCCCTCGCCCGCAACCTCTTCCTCCCCTCTGCTCTCTCTCCCATGGCCGACTGAACGAGCCGGAGCGCACCGACGCTGCTTGCCGTGGCTGCAGCCACTCCCTCGCTCCCTCTCCGCGTCCCCGAGCTCCACCACGACCCCGTGGAGCAACACACGGACGCACGCGACCAGAAGAGGCCCCAGTCGACCGGAGCGTCGTCGTCTTCACCTCCGGTGCCTGGAGATCGACTCCATCGATTCGCCTCATCCAGAGCGTCCCCGAGCCCGCTGAGCTTGTCTACGTGACCGCTGTGAGCTCACCGTCTTCTCCCCCTCGTTATCTTCATCGTTTGCGACCTCCAGCGTCCATAACCGCCGTGGTCGAGCTTCCCCTGTTGCCGGCCATGTCGCTGTCGTTGTTGCAGCCACTGCAGCTCGAGCCTGAGAGCGTCACCGTGCTCAGCGTGTCTACAGGAGCACTAAGCACCCCACTGCTCGAACCGCCGTGCACTACAACGCTGATTTCGAGCTTGACCGAACCACGGCCGCCGCAAACCTCGTCGCCGGCATTGATTCCGGCGAGCCCCGCGCCCAACTCCGCCTCCTCTTGATACGGGCGAGCAAGGACTATGCCCTGGTGCCGTCAGCGCACTAACCCGACGCCTCTAGCGCAAATCCGGCGCGCCCCGCCGTGTTCTGTGGTCGCCGCCGGTTGAACTCCGGTGAGATGACGTGGCCCCTCATTAGTAGCTAACAGCCCCACTAATTAACCCTCCAGTGACACCGACATATGGGCCCCACGCCCTTAATTAACCATAGTTTAGTTTCTGATTAGTTTTAACTAATAACCGTGGCCCCACCAGTCAGAGTTGACCCTGCTGACATGGCCGTTGACCAGACCCACCTGTCCGTGACACTGATGACCCCGGGTCACTGACCAGTGGACCCCACTGGTCAGGTTTGACCTGGACTGGCCTGTTGACCCTGCTGACGTCACCCAGACGCAATGCTGATGCAGTAATTGATTTTCTGGATTTAAAATAATTAGAAAATTCTAGAAAATGCCCAAAACTTCTAAAAATCATAGAAAATTATCTATAACTCCAAATAAGATAAATTATATATGAAAAATTATCAGAAAAATCCAATCTATCCATTTATGCTAGTTTCGTGCATGTTAGAAAACTTTAACCTTGATGTTTAGGTGAAACAAGTTAATGCACTAATATGACTTCATAAAATGGGTTTGCATTTGAATCCTTGGTTCAAATGGACTCATTTCAATATGTTCTAGCTTGCATTAGCCCAAAACACATTCATATTGCCATGTCATAGCATGCATCATATTTTTGCATATTGTCATGTGTTGATTGAGTTCTTTCTCAGTTGCCGGTGTTTGTCCCCCCTCAGTAGATGTTGATCCAACAATAAATTCGATGACACCGATGAAGAACTATACTATCTTCAGAAGTGCCAGGCAAGCAAAACCCCCTTGTTCATTCCGATACAATCCCACTCTCTTGCTCCTGCTCTCTTTTACTGCATTAGGACAACAACGATTCAATGTTACATGTTGCGGTAGTTGAACCCCTTTCCTCTGCATGACCTGTCATTGCCACAATAAATAGATGAAACCCACTAGCATGAGTAGGAGTTGTTTGAGCCTTGATGTGCCTACACATTCATGCTTGTGGTCATGCTTGCTACTGCTTAGAGTTGAGTAGGGTCTGATTCATCGGGAATGAATTGGAATGTGGTGAACATGTCCTACTGTTGAGAGCTAAGTGTGTGAACACGATTTGTTAAAGGTAGCGGTGAGAGGCCATGTAGGAGTACATGGTGGGTTGTCTCATTGAAACCGTCCTCAGGAACTGAGTTCTGTGTTTGTGATCCATGAACAGTTACTACCACACATTGGGCTCCGGGCGCTCCAAGCTCTCTCGACTTATTAATCAACTTGATCTCTGTCCAGGAGTTGCAACTAGTTTCTGGTGTTTGTAGGTAGTGTTAGTAGTCTACCAAGTGGCACCCGGTACAGGTGGGCTTGGGACAGACTAGGCACAGTGGCCTGGTGTACCAAGTGGCACCCGGATGGTGGGCTTGGGAACCCTGTACACATCGCTTCGGGCCGTGAGCGACACCCCGGCCGGATCTCCTTGCGGATGGAACCCGAATAGGCGATAAACCTGGACTAGAGACTTGTTGGTTAGTCAGGTCGTGGCCGACTCCCTCGCCCGGCTTCCGCTTGAAGGTTGCCGAGGTACATGACATGTACAGGGCGATAAGTGGTGAGAGCGTGTGTGAAGAAGTACACCCCTGCAGGGTTATCATTATCTATTCGAATAGCCGGATTCCTCGGATATGGAAACTTGGACCCCTTGCATAGTTCATAGACAAGTGAAAGTGGATACTCTAAAACTCGCAAGATAAGCGTGAGTGCTATGGATGGCGATCTCGCAGGGAGACGGGAGCGGATCCATAGTGGTGTATTGGTATGGTGAATTTGTGGACTCGTGTGCGCCACCTCAAAAGAGTTACTTGCAGTCGTAGTTCAGGTTAGCCACTGAGTCAAAGCTAGCTTGCTGCAGTTAAACTCCACCACCCTCTTTGTTGATACCGATGCATATGTGGTTAGTTCTGATGTAAGTCTTGCTGGGTACATTTGTACTCACGTTTGCTTATTTTATGTTTTGCAGAGAGACTTCAATCTCGCTAGTAGTTCCACGTGGGCTTCGACGTTTAGCTCGTTACCTCAGCTACGATCTTGTACCCTTGGGAGGGTCTGGTAGATAGTCAGGCTCCTCAGCCTTCTTCATTTTTAGTTGTCTGTACTCAGACAAGTTAAGCTTCCGCATGTGCTTTGACTTGTATTCTCTGAATGTTGGGTCATGAGACCCATGTTTGTAATATCTCGCTCCTCGGAGCCTAATGAATAAATACTTGAGTCGTAGAGTTATGTTGTGATGCCATGTTGTATTTACACATATCGAGCATATTGTGTGTATGATTGAAATGCTTGGTATGTGTGGGATCCGACAACCTAGTTGTTTATCCTTGGTATCCTCTCTTATGTGGAAATGTAGTCTTGTGCTTCCATGAGCCATAATAGTCCGCTACAGCCCGGTTCACCGGAGTCCTGCTAGCCCAGCACTACTGCGCAGGACACTTGACTGGCCGGCATGTGTTTCACTTTGTTCTTGTGTCTGTCCCTTCATGGACATGTCATGCGGTGACATCCGGAGTCCTGCCTAGCCTGCTACAGCCCGGGTTCCCGGAGTCCTGTTAGCCTAGTGCTACAGCCGAATTCACAGGCTGCTGACCGACATGCTCTATGTGATACATGTATGCCTGTCCCCATAGGTTGGTGCCGCTTTGGGTTCACGACTAGCCATGTCGGCCCGAGTTCTCTGTCATATGGATGCTAGCGACACTATCATATACGTGAGCCAAAAGACGCAAACGGTCCTGGGCCATAGTAAGGCGACACCCGTGGGAATACCGTGCGTGAGGCCGCAAAGCGATATGAGGTGTTACATGCTAGATCGATGTGACTTGGAATCGGGGTCCTGACAGCTTTGGTATCAGAGCCTGACTGCCTGTAGGATTACCAAGCCAAACTGGTCGAAGTCGTGTCTAGAAATGCTTTAGTTATATAAGGGAATTGAGTGTGGAAGGGAACGTAAGGCTCTTTTTACTCCTTATACCTCATGCCCTCTGATCTGAGTCATCCTATTCCTTTCTACGGGGATTAAGAACTAGGCCTTCTCATCTACCTACCAGGATGACGAGTTACTATGCTAGAGACTTATAGGATTGATGGATTTAAGCCCCAGTTCAGTTTCTACCATCCCCATGTGTTCATAGTTGGTCTCGAAACCTTGATTTTGTGCTTCTGAGTGGTTATGCCACCATTTTGCAGGATGCCTCAAATCTTTTTGAGCATTTACAGTCATTATGCTGTCCGAGTCATCCCAGGTTTCTAAACAGTCTGATGCATTTGCAAATCTCTTCATCCCATTTCCGATGTCCCTTTGGGCCAGTTCAACCACACTAATCCGTGAGTTGAGGTACTCTATTGCCTCGACATATATGTTGGAGCTATTATTATGACCCTAGGTGTCTTAGGGAGTCACCTAGTAATTTAGCCATGTTTTGTGTTCCCGGTGTGATGAATCTGGCCATCATTTCCAAAAGCATCCCGTGATGCTACTTAGTAGTAGGTATTCTATTCCTGGGTACTTGAACCCGAGAATCACTCTACTTGCTTCATGTTGATAGTGTTTGCTAGTTCCTTAGGACATCAGTAAACCTTGTGATAGACCTCGAGGTTCGTGGTACATCATTCTTCCAGTACCATGAACCAATATGGCAGAAGTTCTAGAACCAAAGATCACGACCAGAGCTCTTGATGAGTTCTCGATTCTATATTGTGACTCTGCCAGTCCTACCGTTCTGCATGGGTTGTCCGGAAGAAATGTTGAGCTTTGCTCGACATACTAATCTATGCATCCACAACTCAGAAAATTATATGTTCCTCGAGTTGTTCCTCTTCAGTTGTATCCCGACCATCCTCTATCAGTTGATAGCAAAGAGTATGTGTGCATTTGTGTTCATCAATGCCCTTTTATTCTTGTGGTCCGTCAAGCCATTCTATTCTGGAATGACTAGGAGAAACAAACTCCAGTATCTCATCCATATACAGGATTGGGTCAAAGTAGTTGTGTTCTGTTCTGTAGATCAAATGCCAATCCAGCTTTTGCTCTGTTCTATCCTGGAGTATTACCCCCTTTATGTCAGGATTGTCATGAGAATTGCACCATCTCTTATGCAGTCTTCACGTAGTGATACTTCTCGCCATCATCATTCTCTCCTCGGTTCCGTGTTGTTGCAACCAGAGTACCGACAAGTGAACCATGATGTGTGAAATCAATACTCCTAGCAACTGTGTTGCTTGGTAGTTATGGACATTATTATCATTCTTAGCGTGTTGGTTATCGAATCACTATTCTAGGATTGATCGTGCTACCTTGTCCTTATTTCTGGTGCACTATTCGATCAATGAGTTAGGATTGTGTCAAACCCTTGCTCTATTGGTCACATCGTCTTGCCTCGCAAATCAAGATTGTTCTCGAGCTTCGTAACATATCGGTGGTTCGTGAATTTCCGAATATCTTCTCGGAAGTGTTACCAGGTTGTCACCTGACCGCTATGTTGAGTTCGTGATCAAGTTGGTTTCTTGTAAACCACTCCTTCTCCAAGAATCTGTGTTGGATACCCCTGAGCTAGTTGGTCAAGCTAAATAACAACTTGGAGAGTTGGAAGAAAAAAGCTTAATCCACTTAGTTCACTCCAAAGGGGATATCTTGTGTGTGTGTGTTGACGAGAGATGATACCTTCATCGATTGTTCCTCGTGATCGGTTGTTGAATCTATCATCTTGTCCAAACCTTAATTTGAGTGTGGGCTATCATCAAATCAAGTTAGAGCCAACGATATTCATAATGTTGTCTTACTCGTGGTTGTTCCTCGAGCATACACCATTACATCCTTTGGTCTGACCAATACTATCACATTGTTCACATAATGGTGGAATTCCAGTGATATGGAAATTCCGATGAGTTGCTGTTGAGCCCATCACCAGCATCTTGTCTCCTCCATGATTCATGTTGAACATTGAGCTAGTGTTGGAACTTTTACAATCATTGCCTTTGTGTTCAGCTCATGAGGTATATGTTTGGGTGAAAGAAGTGACTTTCTCTAAGTTCACGTGCATTAGGTGTAAGTTGCCGCCATGAATTTGAGAAAGGATTGTTTTGTTTCCTATGGAATCATCCCAAGTCAGTCATGCATTCGTGCGAAGTATTCTATGGTTTGGTAGATTAATTACCTCCACTCCATATGTGTTCCTAGCACACCAAGCCACTGATTGACTTGTTCAAGGAGAAGAAGTTCCTTCTTAAGAGCATGCCTTATGCAAGGACTTTGATACCCTCGTTGATGGTCCCCAACCAGAACTCGATAGTGTTTTCTTGTAAGACTTCTACGTGGTCATGCTTGTCTTGGACAATGTGTTCCCATGTGTGTAGTAGAACCAACTCATGTTTTGGAGCTTGCCATCGTAGTTCATTTCCCGAGAATCTCGCAACATCATCTTGTCGATTTGTGTTGCAAACTTTCTTTTCCAGACATGATGTCTGAAATATCCTGTTACCAACCAGATCTGAATCTCAGGCAGATATGATGGTTGGAACATCTCCAAGATCTATGATGTAGGTCCCGACGAGGTTGATGCTCTGGCCGACACACCTAGCCAGAAGATCTATCATTGTAGTATCTTGATTGAGCTATTTGACCATCTTCTCCATGAGGACTTAGTGTGACCTATTCTTGAAGTTTTTCCTTAGGGATCCTTGTGCTCTCAGTTTCTTCGATGATTCTATAACCATTGGAATGTTGGAAACACTCTCGACTGTTGAGTTCTTCCCCAGTTACCAGAATCATTCCCAACATTTGCATTTTGTTCCCAGCTTGCACCTCAGTAGTTGTTGTTCAGGATCATCTTCAAAAGTGGACTTACCATGGGTCCCATGCATTTCCAATGATAAGCTAGAAATCATCCATTGTGTTGTCTTCAACAAGGTAGTCCACATCATCCATCCTTGTCGGAGTATGCCATTCTTTCGAACCCCTTCCAACAATCGATTGTGATTACCTTAGGCTGGTATGAAGAGTTTTAATGATCTATGGATCAAAAGTAATTCTTTTTGCCACTTATGGAAATAATTCAACGAGTCACCTCCCCTAAGGTGCCCCATTATAGAATCATGGTGATTATTTCATCGCTATCTTGAGATCTTGCCCCACCCGTTTCAGCGTGGGATTTTTGCCTACCAGTAGAACCTTGTCATCTACCTCTTTCCATCACTCCTGATGTGTGCTTCGCTTCTCAGCTCGTGAGATGTATCTATGGCTCATTCCGTGAGTTAATCCTGAGTTGCTCAATCTTCGAGAAAATCGATCCCTCTAGAGTTTCCCCTTTCCTCTCGTTTCCATGTTGGTTGGAGTTCTCAGAGCAGGACATTGAGACAATGATGGTGATCGAATCAACGCTCTAAAAGCAGTGCAAGTTGGATCGAGAAGCTTGTGTTAGCTTTGTGTTCCCTCTGTCTTCTTACCCCACGTCTTGAATCTCGGGACGAGATCCTTGTTTAGTGGGGGTGAGTTGTCACAGCCCTAGAGTTTGATTGCACTTAGTTTCATAAGCATTCATGTCATCATGTTCAATTTAATAAATTTGAAATGGGGATTGATAAACCCTAGCACAAATGCAATTCAAATAGGTTCAACCAAAATATTTTCAATGACCTCAAAATATCCTTTTAAAAATGTTCATGATTTATGGAAAAAGGTGAAAGCCTCTACCAGAGATGATGCATATTTTTCCAGGACATTTTGGTCATTGAATTAAATCATTATGGTATTTGAGTTGGAGTTTAAAAGTTACCATTAAATATTGGTTGCTCCAAATATTCTGAAATTTATTGTGAGGTTTGAAAATAATTCAAATATTCCTCACAAAAATTTACAAAATTAACCAAAGTGTTTTGGTTGGTATTTTATTTGCAAACATAAAGCAGAAAAATAGAAAAACAGAATAAAATTAGAAAGGACAGAGAGAGAGAAGCCCAGCCACTTACCTGGAGCTGGCCCAGTTGGCCCAGCCCACCAACCCCTGCCAGTCGTCTCCTAGCTTCTGCCAGGAGGACGACGCCGTGTCAACGCGCGCGCAACCGAGCTCCACCTCCTGCTTCCACCTCCTGCACCCCCTTCGCCCTGTCCTCGCGACGCCACGGAGATGCCAGAGACCCCTGTCCTCTCTCTCCCTCACCCGCAACCTCTTCCTCCCCTCTGCTCTCTCTCCCATGGCCGACCAAACGAGCCGGAGCGCACCTACATCATTCGCCGTGGCTGCAGCCACTCCCTCGCTCCCTCTCCGTGTCCCCGAGCTCTGCCACGACCCTGTGGAGCAACACACTGATGCACGCGACCAGAAGAGGCCCCAGTCGACCGGAGCGTCGTCGTCTTCACCTCCGGTGCCTGGAGATCGACTCCATCGATTCGCCTCGTCCAGAGCGTCCCCGAGCCCGCTGAGCTTGTCTACGTGACCGCTGTGAGCTCACCGTCTTCTCCCTCTCGTTATCTTCGTCGTTTGCGACCTCCAGTGTCCGTAACTGCCATGGCCGAGCTTCCCCTGCTGCCGGCCATGTCGCCGTCGTTGTTGCAGCCACTGCAGCTCGAGCCTAAGAGCGTCACCGTGCTCAGCATGTCTGCATGAGCATGAAGCACCCCACCGCTCGAACCGCCGTGCACTACAATGCTGATTCCGAGCTTGACCGAACCACGGCCGCCGCAAGCCCCGCGCCCAGCTCCGCCTCCTCTTGATGCGGGCGAGCAAGGGCTATGCCTTGGGTACATTTGTACTCACGTTTGCTTATTTTATGTTTTTTGCAGAGAGACTTCAATCTCGCTAGTAGTTCCACGTGGGCTTCGATGTTTAGCTTGTTACCTCAGCTACGATCTTGTACCCTTGGGAGGGTCTGGTAGATAGTTAGGCTCCTCAGCCTTCTTCATTTTTAGTTGTTTGTACTCAGACAAGTTAAGCTTCCGCATGTGCTTTGACTTGTATGCTCTGAATGTTGGGTCATGAGACCCATGTTTGTAATATCTCGCTCCTCGGAGCCTAATGAATAAATACTTGAGTCATAGAGTTATGTTGTGATGCCATGTTGTATTTACACATATCGAGCATATTGTGTGTATGATTGAAATGCTTGGTATGTGTGGGATCCTACAACCTAGTTGTTTATCCTTGGTAGCCTCTCTTATGGGGAAATATAGTCTTGTGCTTCCATGAGCCATAGTAGTCCGCTACAGCCCGGTTCACCGGAGTCCTGCTAGCTCAGCACTACTGCGCAGGACACTTGACTGGCCAGCATGTGTTTCACTTTGTTCCTGTGTCTGTCCCTTCGGGGAAATGTCACGCGGTGACATCCGGAGTCCTCCCTAGCCTGCTACAGCCCGGGTTCCCGGAGTCCTATTAGCCTAGTGCTACAGCCAGATTCACACGCTGCTGACCGACATGCTCGATGTGGTACATGTATGCCTGTCCCCATAGGTTGGTGCCGCTTTGGGTTCACGACTAGCCATGTCGGCCCGAGTTCTCAGTCATATGGATGCTAGCGACACTATCATATACGTGAGCCAAAAGACGCAAATGGTCCCGGGCCATAGTAAAGCGACACCCGTGGGAATACCGTGCGTGAGGCCGCAAAGCGATATGAGGTGTTACATGCTAGATCGATGTGACTTGGAATCGGAGTCCTGACACCAGCCGATGGAGTCGACCCCGGCGCAGCTTCACGACAAGACAGCGGAGCGAGGCGGTGGCTGTGGCCGTGGTGACGATGGAGAACGGTGGCTACCGCGTCGGTCTCCTCTCCAAAACAAAGCAGAGGGAGAGGTGGATCTGGGGGAGGAGATGTGCAAGTGGGGGAGAGAGGGGATCGAGGTGACAGAGTGGGAGGATATCCTTATCCCCTCTTCGGCGAGGCGCGTGGCGATGAGCGGGTTCGACGGAGACCACTCCGTGGTTCAGTCGAACAGGAGAAAGGGGAAGACGACATGGGAGGGGGAGTGGGCCGGCTGGCATGGGCCGACGGCCAGCTGGGTCATTTGGCCCAGTGGGGCAGGGGCTTTTGATACGTCTCCAACGTATCTATAATTTTTTATTGCTCCATGCTATATTATCTTCTGTTTTGGACCATATTGGGATTTATTTTCACTTTTATATTATTTTTGGGACTAACCTATTAACCGGAGGCCCAACCCAAAATTGCTGTTTTTGCCTATTTTAGGGTTTCGGAGAAAAGGAATACCAAACGGAGTCCAAACGGAATGAAACCTTCGGAAACGTGATTTTCTCATCAGATAAGACCCAGGAGACTTGGACCCTCCGTCAAGAAAGCCACGAGGCGGTCACGAGGGTGGAGGGCGTGCCCCCCTAGGGTGCGCCCCCTGCCTCGTGGGCCCCTCGAAGCTCCACCGACGTACTTCTTCCTCCTATATATATCCACGTACCCCCAAACGATCGGAGACGGAGCCAAAAACCTAATTCCACCACCGCAACTTTTTGTATCCACGAGATCCCATGTTGGGGCCTGTTCCGGAGCTCCACCGGAGGGGGCATCGATCACGGAGGGCTTCTACATCATCATCCAAGCCCCTCCAATGAAGTGTCAGTAGTTTATTTCAGACCTACGGGTCCATAGTTAGTAGCTAGATGGCTTCTTCTCTCCTTTTGGATCTCAATACAATGTTCTCCCCCTCTCTCATGGAGATCTATTCGATGTAATCTTCTTTTTGCGGTGTGTTTGTTGAGACCGATGAATTGTGGGTTTATGATCAAGTCTATCTATGAATAATATTTGAATCTTCTCTGAATTCTTTTATGTATGATTGGTTATCTTTGCAAGTCTCTTCGAATTATCAGTTTGGTTTGGCCTACTAGATTGGTTGTTCTTGCCGTGGGAGAAGTGCTTAGCTTTGGGTTCTATCTTGCGGTGTCCTTTCCTAGTGACAGAAGGGGCAGCAAGGCACGTATTGTATCGTTGCCATCGAGGATAACAAGATGGTTTTTTTATCATATTGCATGAAACTATCCCTCTACATCGTGTCATCTTGCTTAAGGCGTTACTCTGTTTTTAACATAATACTCTAGATGCATGCTGGATAGCGGTCAATGAGTGGAGTAATAGTAGTAGATGCAGAATCGTTTCGGTCCACTTGTCTCGGATGTGATGCCTATATACATGATCATACCTAGATATTCTCATAACTATGGTCAATTCTGTCAATTGCTCAATAGTAATTTGTTCACCCACCGTAGAATACTTATGCTCTTGAGAGAAGCCACTAGTGAAACCTATGGCCCCCGGGTCTCTTTCTCATCATATCAATCTCCATCACTTTATTATTGCTTTGCTTTTACTTTTTACTTTGCATCTCTATACCAAAAATACCAAAAATATTATTTATCATCTCTATCAGATCTCACATTCGTAAGTGGCCGTGAAGGGATTGACAACCCCTAAGCGCGTTGGTTGCGTTGAGCTATTGTTTTTGTGTAGGTACGAGGGACTCGTGCGTAGCCTCCTACTAGATTGATACCTTGGTTCTCAAAAACTGAGGGAAATACTTATGCTACTTTTCTGCATCATCCTCTCCTCTTCGGGGAAATCCAATGCAGTGCTTAAGAGGTAGCAGCTTTCTCTCTCTTCCCTCTGCTTTCCTTTTCTTTTTTCGATTTATTCCTATTTTGCAAATTGCTTAGCCACCATTAGAGTTTTGTAAAATATGTGACTTAGCACAACAATTATAGTGCAATATTTACCACTGCAAAAAATGGTTTGGAGACAAAATGATTTCATTTGAATTTTTAATAAATGATATGGCACTTTAAATTTCTGTTTTGATGCTGTTTCATGTTGTTTGAGTCACACATGATGAATTTAGGTGATGTTGTTTTTCTGAATATAATTAGTTATGAATTATTTGGCACAGGATGAATATTTTAGTTTTCATGTTTGAGCAATTTTGAATTTCACTCAGAATTTGAAATTGAAATCAACTGGAATTTGAAATGAGAGAGAACCAAGGATGATCAAACACTTGTTTAGCAAAATGATTAACTTAACCCCAGAGGTTAGTGTAGCATCCACTACAAAAAAATACACTTCTGTGATGATATGTGTTTGTCACAGTAGGTCGCTTTTTTTGTCATGCATGTACATCCATGACAAATTCATGACAGAATCAAGATAGTCATACATGTGCTGTCGTAGAAGTGTTCCACGACATTACCAAAATTATCATCACGGAAGTGTCCACTTCCATGACGATAAATCGCGCGTCATAGAAGTGCTTTCGTCAAGGGTGACCGACACGTGGCATCCACCGTAACGGAACGCCATTAAGCTATCGGATCGGGTTTTGGATCCGATAACCCGTTAATAGCCCCGACCAATGGGGATTTTCCACGTGTAAAATCATCATTGGCTAGAGGAAACACGTGTCAACTCGTTAGTGGGTCAGATAGGCGCCTATGATATGTCGACACGTGACACGACCAAACAGTGGCCCATTTAGCTTATAAAGCCGGCCCGTTTGACTTGGTCAAAAGTTAATGGGCTGGCCCATGAAAAGCTTGTTAACGGTCTCTTCGCAAATAGCCCATTTTACGGCCCGTTAACTCACGGCCCGTTAGGCCCTAAAGGAAATCAGCCCAACAACGTCATGTGGGCCGTCGAATATAATACCGGCCCATTTCACTTTCGGCCCATGTATGGCCCACGACGTCTTTCGGCCCATATGAGGCCTTCGTATCTTTCGGCCCATTATAGGCTCACTGTGACTCTAGCCCATAATGAACAGTAATTTTCTTTATACCCGTTAACGGCCCGTGATTTACAAGGGCCGTTTCCAGCCCGTGTTAGCTTTCGGCCTATTGACGGCCCATACGTTCTTGGGCTCCTTTTCGGCCCTCGATTACTCCCGGCCCATTACTGGCCTGTTCCCCTAATGGGCCAAATTTGGCCCATGGCAAGAGTCGGCCCATTAATGGCCTGTTCCACTAATGGGCCAAATTCGGCCCATGGCAAGAGTCGGCCCGTTACTGGCCTGTTACCCTAATGGGCCAAATTCGGCCCATGGCAAGAGTCAGCCCGTTTCTGGCCTGTTAACCCGTTGTGCCGTTTCTGGCCCGTCCTATATTCTGGCCCATTAACGACCCGTTATGCCTGTGACAGAATTAAGCCTTTGCTATCCTACGACCTGTTAACGGCCTGTTACCGTGCTGGGCCGATACCAATTACACCTGATTATGGCCCATGTAGACCCATTTATCCGACGGCCCGAGGCCCACCGATTACAGGCCCATTTATCGATGGCCGGTAGGAGACCTATGGATCCTACGACCCGTATATGGCCCATGGTAGTTGCGACCACTAGCAAACCAGGGAAAAAGAAGACTAGGAAATAAATAAGGCCGAAACTAACTCTACGCTATTAAGGCGATTGCACAGATTACATCCACTCGGCATCAAAGATCGCCACAGTGCAAATATAGGGAACACCCTACACTATACAAAAATGGCTTGCTGTTTTCTTCAGGCGGTGGCTGCACATTAAGAATAAATTTTGTATCGCACCAAAACAAATTACAACTATATAACAAAAGGAAGGTTGGCATAAAACTTAACAGTCTAGCAGATAAATGCACCACCAGAAGTTCAGAAGCTCAGTTCATTTGACCTCACTGTTATGTTATCTTGCTGTATTGTCCGATGGAGCACCATAACCCTCGCCTTCATTTCCCCTAGGCTCCTGAACAACATAGCAAATGTCTGATAGTCTGGTTTCAAAACCATGCATATCTTGACGACATTGAGCAATGTTTCTCCTTGTTTCACAAAGGGTCTTTGTTAGGGAATGGACTTGTGTCTGGAGCGCAGAGACAACATTGCTTTGAGCTTGCATATCTTGATCATGAGGCAGTTTGGACGATATTTTCTTAACAACCAACCTAGTATTATGTAGGAACGTGCTTTTGGCACTATTAGTGGACAGGTACTGACCCACTGCAGCAAGAGCTAACATTGCGGTTATAGTTGCCTTGCCATCTTCAGAAGGTGGCGGTTCCACCATTTTTTCCATAGCTCGCTGAAAAGTTGAGGTTTTACATTAGTAGTACCAGAATAGAAGATATTAAGGAGGCAACAAAACCAAACAAAATAGCTTTGGTCTATATACAGAACTTATTCTGGTGAACCCATGTAAAATATTAGGTGTATTTTATTGCAAAGTACATAATAAAACCAGGTTCCAAACATATGACCATGTACCATCGCTAATGTATTGTCTATTTCTTCACATTGTATTGAGGGCTAAGGATAAAGAGACGAAGTTTATAATACGGTAAGCATAGTATGACATCATTCATATCACAAAACAACTGAGAACAGACAAACAGGCAATTGTAACATTGTGTGGGCAAGTCCAGCACGGAACTAGATTACGGGTCAAGATCAAAGGAACATCGCTCCTCTCTTTTAAACCTTGAATGGTGCAATGATACGCTAAGACGATTGTGTATAAAATTGAAAAGAGTAATAGACATTGGCTGCAACCCATGCAGTTCAAGGCACAAGTCAGAGTAAGTAGTAGTTAAAAGGCATGATGATTAAGGACTTACAACAACAGCTTTGACTGGTGTAGTCATGCCCTTCTTCTTGCTGGTGTGACAGTCCTTGAAGATTTCCACAGCATTTGGTTCAGGTACTTTTTGGTCCTTGTGGGCTGTCCTTTGCATTTGGAACAAGTCAATATAGATATGATAATATGGTACAGCGAAAACAGTGAAACATCAGCTAATTACAAGAGCCTCGCAGTATGCAATATAGCTACGAGATCCTGTCGTCTGTTGGAATTTCTCTTTGGTACGGTTGGCCTTGTTCTTTGAACAGTTCACCTACAAGAAGATAGATTTGTGTGGCACATGCGTAAATAGGACTTCAACATGTGATCTGATGACATATATATAATGTACCTGAAACTTCGGATCAGACCAGTGTTTAACGAGGCCTCTCCAGTCTTCATCAGATATATTTTCCACTAGAGATGTTTTGGGCAAGTTCACTGTTAGCCTTGCCTTCAAACTGAGTTTTCCTCAAGTTATACTGATACTATCGCAGAGCAGACTTGAAAACATGGGTGCAAGCTTGTCTAGTTGCATCATCTTGGCTATCCAACTTGAACCTCATCTGTTGAAAATTATGGAAGTCTCATTATAAGCAACCTAGAAAGTATTGGACAGAGCAAGACGATATTACTAGTTTCCATACATAACCATACTTACAGATAAATGGTCGAGGAAGATGTTGAACTGGGTTTCGTCTTTGTCATTCCTGTACTAAATCCATGTTGGGAGGATACGTACATGACACCTAACAGCAACCGCTCCCTCTGGTACTAACTTGGCTGACTCTGTAGCATCACGTGGCCTTTTTAAACCTGCCTCAAAATGGATCTCCATTATTCCTCCTCTAGATTTAGTTAACCTATCGAGCATTATGCCTGATGTTTGTTTCCTCTTGCGCCTAGGTGCTAGTCCAACAACAAACATAGGAAGTGTTAGTGTACATCAAACTATGAGACTACATATAAAGAAGCATGCAACTGTAACTTGACTCCAGCAACTACCTTCTTGCTGTTGAAGCTCACAAGGTTCATATGATATTGCCAACTCGTCTTGTGTCAAGAGTGCTTGGGAAGTAGTGTCAGGTGGCAAGGGAGCTTGGGAACGTACTGCTAGCTCAGTAGATGCACGAGTACGTCGTGCAGCTGGTAGTACTGTGGTAGGTGTTGCAAGAACTAGGGCTATCTCTGCTTGTTTGGTGGCAGCTATTTGTTTCTGTTTGTCTTTTTTTGCAACTCGTGTAGCATGGGATGTCGTGTTTGTAGAATTTTCTGCTGGACTTTAACCTTCTATTGCACCATCAGTACCAGCAGAATCTGCAGGATTCATCCGCTTCTCATTCCCTGCCATTTTGTGTTTCTTCCTCTTTCTCTATGCCATGTTAAGTCAAGCCGACAAGAAAATGAATAACAATGTAGTTCTTCAGAACAAATTGATGCGTGATGCAGACGAACTGAACTTCGATGTTAGACAACCACATGATAGGAGGATGTAATATGTATGAAAAACAGGATGGAAGAGATAACTAGAACTATGATGTGTAAACTAAGAAGAAGACATTTCACCAAATTAGAAGCAATGCAATGGAAGGTAGACACCATATGAAAGATGCTACAAATATCGCTCTACCAAGTTAACAGTGTCTCATCATAAATGGTGTTTAAACAAATGTGAAGCAATACAAGAAATAAATCATATGCAAGATGCAAACAACATCACACTACCATGTTAGAGGTCTCTCGTCATTAGTGCCATTGCATATTCATAGCTTATGATGTGTAAAGTAAGGAGAAGACATTTCAACAAATTAGAAGCAATGAAAGCTAGACACCATATGAAAGATGCAACGAATATCACTCTACCAAGTTAAAATTGTCTCGTCATAAGTGCCATTTCAACAAATTAGTAATACAAGCTAGAGAAGAATGTGAGATGTAACCTATATCACACTCTGAAGTCAAACATGTCTTATGATAAGTGATTGTTGCAGGTTACACAACAGTAGTAATTTGATGTAAGAACATGGTGTGATAGACAAATATTGTATGTTCTAGAAACAGGAACACGTGTCTTATTCAAGTATAATGTGTAAAGTAAGCATATGGAATTCAACAAAATTAGAAGCAATACTAGCTAGACATCACACATGACATGCAACCACATATAACAGTGCCAAGTTAGAGGGAGCACCGGTGATGCTGCACTAGGGGAGACATGCTCATCATAAACACAACTTTGTTGCGTGTCTATGCATGTGTTGTCTTGGAAATCATCTTGGGGGTGTGGAGGAGTAGAAACTGTAGAGGCCCTCCGTTCGGAAGGAGCACCTTTATCCGCTGCCTTGCTAACTTCCTTCCGCTTTATTGATTTTGAATTGTCAAGTAAAACCAACAAGAAAAAGCAATAAAATTCTCTCTTCAGAACTCATTCATGCATGATACTGACAATCACTACTTTGATGTAAGGCTAACACATGATACCAGGATGGAATATGTACGAAAACAGGACGTCATGGCATGTTCACAACTGTTTGTGTAGACTAAGTAGAAACCATTCTAGAAAATAAGAAGTAATGCAAGCTAGACACCACATGAAAGATGCAACCAATATGACTCTGCCAAGTTAAAAGCGTCCCATCATAAATGGAATTTCAACAAATTAGAAGCAGCGCATGCTATAAATCATATGAAAGATGCAACTAATATCGCACTGCATATACTAAAGGTGTCTCATCATGTTGATTGATCTGGGATACAAAAAACGATAGTTTTATGTAAGGACGTGCTTAATAGACAGATGTACTATGTACTAAATATAGGAAGGCATGTCACATTAACATGTATAATGTATAAGCTAAGGAGACTAGCACATGCAGTTTAACCAGATTGGAAGAATTAAATCTAGACACCATATGCAGCATGCAATCACATATCACGCTGCCAAGTTAGAGCAAGCACTTGCGATGCTAGTGTCGGGGAAATGCTGTAATCAACTATAGAGCTACGTTCACTATCTTCATCTAGCATTTCTGTTTCTTGAGAATCATGTCGGGAGGCTGACGCTGCATTCTTTAAATGAGGAGTAGTCCCCTTGCCTGCCTGCCTCGTCATAAGTGATTGATGAGGGATACACAAGAACATTAGTTTGATGTAAGAACATGGTTAATACACAGATGTACTAGTATGTACCAAAAACAGAAAGGCATGTCATATTCAAAGGTATAATTTGTAAGCTAAGCAGATGCAATTTAACCAAATTGGAAGCAATACAAGCTAGACATCCGGCTGGAGTGGTGAGCATGATCATCTAGGACCTGAGATCCTGGTGGGAGGCGGGCTGCTTTGCCACCATCGCAGCTTTTTAGTTCGCTTCCAGGTGATGCCTATCTTTGCTGGGCTTGTCACTGGCTCGGCCAGTGCCCTGACTAGCTATTTGTCTTCTGGTGCTCACGGGATGGTGGTTCATGTAAAAATAATATCTTTCCTTATCTTACCGACTTTGGCCTTTCGAATACAAGCTAGACACCATATGGAACATGCAACCACATATGACACCGCGAAGTTAAAGCAAGCACCTGGGATGGTGGTTCATTGCGAGCGAGGTCATCAACTCCAGAGCTACGTTCCCCGTCTCCATCTGCTCACACTACACCCTTTAAAGCGTTGAAACGTGTCTTGCCTAACCACACACCAAACTGGAGCGACTTCTCTCTTTTCTTTTTGGCTTCTCTCATGGCGGAAGAGTTTGAAATAGCCTTGCATAAAAACACAACAGTGAGAGTAAGGGTGAAGTGTGTGCAGAACTAGTGCACTGTAAAAGTAGCAGATAGCAGGTGGCTGAAAAATAAATGACAGGAGACATATGATAGCTCTACAACATTGCATGGCAAACAAAATTAGATTCTACTCTGTATGATTTTGTAATATATGAGCACAGGAAATGCAGGTACTCCTCCAGCACACCACCACATGTGTTCATATCTAAGATAATAGTCGACTGAAAATAAATAGGCCAGTCGATTTTTTTAATGAACCGTCCGATCTATAAGGAACGGGCAGATGGCCTTCGTCTACCTCACGCCATTCACTGTTGACGATCTTTCTCGAACCACCAGCGACCACCGGCCCAGACCCCTGCCTCCGCCGCCCCGCCCTCCCATCAACCTCACACCACCGCCGTGCTTGGCAGCACCCCCAGGCCATCCCTTTATTCCTGGCCGACCTCCAGATCGGGCGCCAGTAGCTATAGGCCGCACATGCTCCTAAGATAAACACCAAGGCGCTGCTTCCCCGGTGTAATAGGCGTACTAGCGCCTGTTATGCCGGGGAATGCTTCCGTTAATTGGGAATCAAGTGGCCAGAAATTGAAATTCAGGGGGGCGACGGACCTCTAGCTAAGGTGAAATAATATATGAGGAGAAACCTTGTGCATCGCGAGTTACTAGGAACATCTAGTATCAAGAAGAAGCGGTCAACTAGTGTCTTCTGTGGGATGAATACCGTGCAAGCAGAGACGTAATATTTGCACGAATAAGGGAAGAGGAGTACCTTTTTCGGTTGCCGGTGTGGTCACCTCCACAAGTCGTGCCGATTTTCTTCTTTTTACCGGGGAAACCGATGTTCTGGAGGGTGCAGGCTTGGACGAACCCATGGCCAAATTGTTGACTGTGTTGCCGTGGCCGTATGTCGGCGGAGGGGAAGCAGATCCGAGGCGGCGAAGGATGGCGTAGCAGGAACAACTCCGGTGCGGTGGAGGGTGGCGAAGTTGGAGCGGCAGCGGTGAGGCGCAGGATGGCATGGTCTTTCTTTTTTCTAAAACTCGGCAACGTCTCTTTACTGGTACACTAGCTTGTTCTATATGCCTTCCCAAGTCTTTGATTTTCTTTCCCTTTTTTGCAAGGAAGGAAGGAGGACAAAATTGAGAGTTCCTGGGACTCGAACCCAAGACCTCTCGGTTGAAAACCAAGGGTGCTAGTCACTTATGTGGCGAGCGTTCCCTGTGAGGAGGACGGCAGACGAACGCATTTTCTTCGCAGTTTTCTTCCTATATATAAAAAAGTATGCTACTTGGTGTCTGCTTAGTCAACAAACGATTGTGCCAACCTTGATCGTTGGATTGACATTCAACGTCTGTCGCGTTTCTTCAGTTTCTTCTTCCTCGAGACGCCAAAGCCAAACGAGCGCCGGCGGGACCACCTGCTCCCGCCTCCCACGGCTGGCTGTGATCTGCCCCGGCTCCTGTTCATTCTCGTCCGAGGCCTCACCATCGTCCTCTGCCTTGATTCGCTCGCCGCGGCGCCGCCCTCTGGTGTTGTCAACATGGTCAACAACCGAGAGGAATAAGGAGATGACTATACATGGTGAGGATGACAGTAGGGACCCAGCAACGCGCGCAGTAATTTTGTTTTTTCTGGACGGAGAAGGGTATCAACTGGGTTGTGCGGGACCCGTGGCCCGTCTAGCCCAGGCTTTTATTTCATATGTTTAGCACATGACCAGCGCAGTTTGTTTTTTTCCTTTCTGAAAATTGCTAGGCAGCTATTTTGGTTTTTGCAGAATAACCAACGTAGGCCTACTTGTTTTTCTATGCCCTGCTGGGCCGGAAATCTTTCAAGACGAGGAGGGATGCATTTTGCCCAGAAAATGGGCTATAAGTAATAATAAATGGGCTGTAAAATGAAAAAATACAGCAAACAGACAATTAGTTCCAAAATACTGTTTTCTTTCGGATTTTGATATTTTAAATTTCATTGTTTATGTGCGGGTAAAATTTCATTGAATTTAATCTAAGGTATATTTAGATTTAAAATTAATTTGAATCTGGCTAGAAATTTCGGGCTGTATGCTGTTTGGGACAGATTTGGAGGCTGACTTGTGGGTCTACTAGGTTGACGTGTACTTTGGCTTTGTCAACTTAGTCCACAAACGATTCTAGCAGCAGTGACCGTTGGATGTTAATCCAACGGCCGTGCCGCTTCTTCAATATCTGATCTTCTTGCTCCAGCCGCCTAAACCAGCTCCGGTGGGACTGCCTCCTCCCGCCTCCCGTGGCCGGCTGTGCTGCCGCACAGGCCACACCGCCCCACCCTACTTCATTGCTGGCCAGGCCATTCCTCTACTCACCCACACCTCCTGTTATTTTCCGGCGATGACAGCCGAACCAGTAAACCCTCGTACTCCCCACCGCATGGGCAAACATTGCCGAGTCTTCCCCGGCAAAGTGTCGTTCCCTTCCTAGGCCTCGCCGTTGTCCACCACCATGGTGCTCTCGGCGCGGCCTGGTTAACTTGGTTAACGAACGACATCCATCGGCCGTGGACTGTACGCGCAAAATAATGATTCCCCCACCTGACAGCTGGGACCCACCGGAAGGGCCTCTGTATTTCGTGAAAAAAACGTTCCCCCCACTGACATGTCGGACCCATCAGCTATATCTTCGCATGCAAGGAAGTGCCTCCTTATTACGCACAAAAAAATGAATACCCCCTGCTAGTTGGGACCCACCATAGTGGGAGGATGACTTGTGGGCCAACAAAGCTGACGGGGATGGAGGGCTTTGTCAACTTAGTCAATATGAACGATTCTAGCTCCAGTGACCGTACGATGTCCATCCAACGGCCGTAGTGCTTCTTCAACATCTGGTCTTCTTGCTCCAGCCGCCCAAAGCAGCGCCGGTCGTGCCGCATGCTCCTGCCTCCCGTGGCTGGCTGTGCTGCCGCGGAGGCCTCACCGCCCCCTACTATTCCCACCGCTGGCCAGGCCCTGCGGCGACGACAGCCTCACACCGCAGCCGAACTAGTGAACCCTCGTACTCCTCTTTGCGCGGGCTTCCACTACCGCATCGTCCCCTTCCTAGGCCTCGCCATCGTCCACCGCCATGGTGCTCTCCGCGCGGCGTGGTCAACATGGTCAAGGAACGACTTCCATCGGAAGAGTACTGTACGTGGAGAGGCTGACAACTAGGTCCACGGCCACAGCCCAGTTTTTTTGTGATTTGCCAAGTAAGTCGCTTTGTCAGGCCTGTTGGGCTGCAAATCTTCCAAGACGAGGAGAGCTTTCATTTGGCTGGCTGAGAAAATGGCCCATCAGTAATGAGAAATGGGTTGTACATTTTTGAAACACATCAAACCGGCAATTAGTTTCACATATCTTTTTTTTCATTTCAAGATTTTAAATTACATTAATTTTTATGCGTGGAGAATTTGTTGGATTTTATATTGATATAAATTTATTTTCAAAATCAGTTTGAATGTGAGTCGAAATTTCGGGATTAAAAACAGTTCGGACCGCACCGAAATATGCAAAATTTCGTATAATTTTTTAACTGTGGCCACAATTTGGGCTGTAATGCTAACAAAAAGAATATGGGCTCCAAAAAACCTTAAGAATTAGCAAATGGGCTGAAAATTATTAGAAATAATGGCAGATGGGATGTATGTTGTTTCCCACAGATTTGAGGCTTTCCTAAAAAAAAGGTTAACGCACAAGCAGTGACTGTTGGATGTCCATCCAACGGCCATCGTGCTTCTTCAATCTCTGCTCTTCCTGCTCCAGCCGCTCAAACAAGCGCCGGCGGGACTGCCTGCTCCCTCCTCCCCGTGGCCGGCTGTGCTTCCGCGCAGGCCTCACCGCCCCACCGTACTCCCGTCGCTGGCCTAGCCATCCCTCTACTCACCCACACCTGCTGTTATTCTCCGGCGACGGCAGACGAACCAGTAAACCCTCGTACAGTCGTACTCCCCTCCGCGTGGGAAACAACTGCCGAGTCTTCCCTGCCTCCGTGTCATTCCCTTCCTAGGCCTCGCCGTCGTCCACCGCCCAGGTGCTCTCGGCGCGGCCTGGTCAAAGTGGTCAACGACCGACATGCATCTGAAGTGGACTGTACGTGGAGAGGCCGATAGCTGGGTCCATGGCTGCATGCAAGGAAATGCCTCCTTATTACATGCAAAATAATGATTCCTCCACCTGACATCAGGGACCCACCGAAAGGGCCTCTGTATTTCGTGAAAAAAACGTTACAGCCGCTGACAGCTCGGACCCACCAGCTATATCTTCGCACGCCAGGAAGTGCCTCCTTATTACGCACAAAAAAATGAATACTCCCCCTGTTAGCTGGGACCCAGTATAGTGGCAGGCTGACTTGTGGGCCTACTAAGTTGACGGGGATGGAGGGCTTTGTCAACTTAGTCAATATGCACGATTCTAGCTCGAGTGACCGTATAATGTCCATCCAACGGCCATAGTGCTTCTTCAACCTCTGGTCTTCTTGCTCCAGCCGCCCAAACCAGCGCCAGTCGTGCCTCGTGCTCCTGCCTCCCGTGGCCGGCTGCGATGCGGCGGAGGCCTCACGGCCCCCTACTACTCCCACCACTGGCCAGGCCATCCCTCTACTCACCCACATGCCCTGTTACTCTGCGGTGACGGCAGCCTCACACCGCAGCGAACCAGTGCCCTCGTACTCCTCTACGCGTGGGCATCCACTGCTGCGTCTTCCCCGGCTCCGCGTCGTCCCCTTCCTAGGCCTCGCCGTCGTCCACCGCCCTAGTGCTCTTGGCGCGGCGTGGTCAACGTGGTCAAGGAACGACTTCGATCGGACGTGGACTGTACATGGAGAGGCTGACAGCTGGGTCGACGGCCGCAGCAAGGAAGTGCCTCCTTATTACGTGCAAAATAATTATTCCTCCACCTGACAGCGTGGACCCACCGAACGGGCCACCGTATTTCGCCCCCCTGACTGCTGGGACCCACCAGCTACATCTTCACACGCAAGGAAATGCCTGACAGTCGGGACCCACCTGGTCGAAGCGTACGTAGCGTTGTCATTCTGGTCGCGAACGTGTACGTACATATATACTGGTGGATGTAGAGGCGCGCACGTGTCGTAGTAGAGGCGGCCAGGGTGCAAGAAAGAAAATACGGCCACGTATGTGTACATACGGGCGGTGTCTCGAACGCCTACTCGCGCATACGTACGGCGAGGGCTCGTTGACATGGCTGGGTCAAAACAGAGAAACAACATCGTCGTCGTGTTCATGGGGAGGCAACGGAATGCGTCGTGTTCATGGGGAGGCAATAGAATGCGTCGTGTTCATGGGGAGGCAACGGAATGCGTCGTGTTCATCGGGAGGCAACAGAATGCGTCGTGTTCACGGGGAGGCAACGGAATGTGTCGTGTTCATCGGGAGGCAACGGAACGCGTGGGAGCCAACCGGCTGGGTCGGAATGGAATGCATGGTCGTGTTCCTCGGGAGGGCTTGGACGGAACAAGCGATGGAAACGAGGCCTGGCGTACCGCACAACGGAGGAAACGGACCTCCTACGTTCGGAACAGGGTCCTGTTGATCGGGAGGGGTCTGGCGTACCGCAAAACGGAGGAAACGGACCTCCTACGGTCGAAACAGGGGTCCTGTTCATCGGGAGGGGTGTGGCGTACCGCAAAACGGAGGAAACAGACTTGTGTTGGAGCGCGACGGTCGGAACGGGGGTCCTGTTCATCGGGAGGGGTGTGGCGTATCGCAAAACGGGACTCCACGGGATACTGTTCATCTCCACCGTCGACCCCCTCCAGCCTCCACGAGCTACTGTTCATCCATCGTCGATCTCCTCCATCCTCCACCTGCGACTGTTCATCCGGGCGCTACTCCACCGGCTACTGTTCAACCAGCCCTCTCCACGGGCTCCTGTTCAACCACCCCTCCACGGGCTACTGTTCATCCTACCCTCCACTATCTACTGTTCATCCTGCCCTCCACGGGGTGGTCCTGTTCATCCAGCCCTCCACGGGGTCCTGTTCATCCAGCCCCAATCGGCTCGATCGATCGGGGTCCTGTTCATCCAGAGGCAACACCACGGGGTCCTGTTCATCCACCCCCACCGGGAACTGTTCATCCAACCCCCGCAATGCTCACTGTTCATCTAGAGGCAGCATCGATCGGCTTCAGTTAGCAGCAATAGCGAAGGAATCGCTCGATCGGGTTCAGTTAACAGTCATCGATCGATCGCTCGGGTTCAGTAACGCGTAGCCTGCAGTGCAATCGCTCAGGTTCAGTTAGAGCCAATGCCTCGCACACACACGCATACGTGTACGAGAGAAACGTGCATCACTCGGCCCCCGACCTCCCACTGTAACCGGGAACTCCCCGAAATTTCCCTCGCCCTCGCCTCTACCATGGTTTTTTCCGTCATGGACGGCCCAAAGAATGTCCGGCCCGCCCAGGACGAAAAACCCATTTTCTGTTATGATTTTTTGTCATAGAAGTAGGAGCCCACCACATCTATGATGTTACCGGGTTTTGTCACAATTATCGTCATAGAAGTGTCATATGTATGACAAAATTTTTTTCGTTCGGCCCAAAATGTCACAGATGTGTCTTTTTTTGTAGTGATCATTACACCGGGGTGTTACAACTCTCCTCCTCTAATAGAAATTCTCGTCCCGAGAATTAGGAGGTAGAAGGGAACAGGTCGGGGTATTCAGCCCAGAGGTTATCTTCATCTTTAGTATGATTCGACCATTGCACCTTGAGGAACTTGGTAACCTTCGGGCGGGTTCGACGTTCAGCTTCTTCGAGAATGCAGATCGGATGCTCTTTGTATGTGAGATCATCTTGCACTTCAATCAGTTCCGGATGCACTTCACATTCCGGATCCTTGAAGCATCGACGAAGTTGCGACACGTGGAAGACGTCATGGACGTGAGAGAACTGAGGTGGCAACTCCAATTGATAAGCCACCAGTCCACGACGGGCGATGATGCGGAAGGGACCAATGTAGAGCGGAGCTAGCTTGCCCTTGACTCCGAACCGACGAGTGCCTCTCAAAGGAGTGACACACAAATAAGCTTGTTCACCAGGTTGATAAGTTGAACCCAGTGTTTTCGGCCATAGTTGCTCTTCTGGCGGGACTGGGCCGCCATGAGATTATCCCAGACAATGCGAACCTGTTCTTCAGCTTGTTGAATAATGTCTGGACCAATGAGCGTCCATTCCCCAGTTTCTGACCAATTCATAGGGGTTCGGCACTTACGTCCATAAAGCACTTCAAAGGGTGCCATATTCAAGCTGGCTTGATAACTGTTGTTATAAGAGAACTCCGCATAAGGGAGAGATTCTTCCCACTTCTTACTGAAAGAAATAACACAAGCCCGAAGCATGTCTTAAAGAATTTGATTGACTCGCTCGACTTGGCCTTGGGATTGGGGATGATACGCAGTGCTCCAGGTAATATGAGTTCCCATTGCCTCTTGGAAACTATCCCAGAACTTTGAAGTGAATATACTGTCACGGTCTGAACTGGTCTCCTTCAGAATGCCGTGGAGTGACACAATTCGGGAGATATACAAGTTTGCTAATTGACTAGCAGTGACAGTCTCCTTGACTAGAAGAAAGTGAGCAACCTTCGAGAATTGGTCGATGACGACAAATATAGCATCGTTACCTTTCTGTGACTTCGGAAGGCTAGTGACGAGGTCCATCTGAATCTTATCCCACTTCCATTCAGGAATAGGGAGAGGTTACAGAAGTCCAGCCGGTTTCTGGTGTTCTACTTTGACACAACGACAAACGTCACATTCTTTGATATATCGAGCAATATATTGCTTCATCTTGAACCACCAATACTTCTGACGAATGTCTATGTACATCTTGGTACTTCCTGGAGGAATAGAGAGAGGGGTGTCATGCGCTTCTTTCATCACCTTCTCTGTCATAAGCTCGAACCGGGGTACTACAATGCGATCTCTGAAGTACAAGGTTCCCTCTTCACCAAGTGGGAAATCTCTTGATTTCTCTAAGGCAAGATCCTTTTCATCACATCAACATGAGCATCTTTGGCTTGAGCAGACTTAATTGCTTTCAAAAGAGTTGGTTCCAAGACAAGGTTATTCACAGAACCCTGTGGAGCTAGTAGAAGGTTCAGCTTACATAGCTCTTCATAAAGGCGGGGTTCAGCTTTGTAGACCATGTGATTATTGCAATAAGACTTACGGCTTAGGGCATCGACCATTACATTAGCCTTACCAGGGGTATAGGATATATCGTAGTTGTAGTCAGCAATTGCTTCCATCCATCGCTGCTGACGGACGTCCAGATCTGGCTAAGTAAACAGGTACTTCGGACTCTGATGATCGGTGAAGATCTCGCAACGATTACCGAGAAGGTATTGTCGCCATAGCTTTAGTGCATAGATAACCGCAGCAAGCTCAAGGTCATGAACTGGGTAGTTCTCTTCGTGAGGGCGCACTTGACGGGAGGCATAAGCAATCACTCTGCGCTCTTGCATTATGACACAACCTAATCCTTGACGTGAAGCATCGCAATAGATGACAAAGTCCTTGTGAGAATCAGGGGGAGCAAGCACCGGGGCAGATGTCAGCTTGTCCTTGAGTACCTGGAAACTTTCCTGACACTTCTCAGTCCAATCAAACTTAATGCCTTTGTGTTACAGATTGGTCAGTGGCTTGGCGATCTTGGAGAAGTTCTCGACAAAGCGGCGACAATAGCTGGCTAGTCCGAGAAAGCTTCTGACTTGCTTGACAGTCTTCGGAGGGGTCCAGTCAAGAATAGCCTGAATGCACTCTGGGTTGACGGCAATACCATCCTTGGAGATGACATGTCCAAGGTAGGTTACTTTGGGAAGCCAGAATTCACACTTGGAATACTTGGCATAAAGTTGATGTTCTCGAAGCTTCTCTAGAACAATTCGAAGATGTTCAACATGTTCTTCTTTGTTCTTCGAATATACCAGGATATCATCTAGATAGACTACGACGAACTTGTCGAGGTAATCCATGAATATGTAGTTCATCAGACGGGAGAATGTGGCTGGAGCATTGGTCAAACCAAAAGGCATGGTGGTGTACTCGTAAGAACCATAACGAGTGACGAATGCGGTTTTTGGAATATCCTCTTCATGAACACGGATTTGGTGGTAACCCAACCTCAAGTCGAATTTAGAGAATATCGATTAACCAGCCAGTTGATCATACAGATCATTGATCCGAGGAAGGGGATATTTGTTCTGAATTGTAGCTTGGTTGATAGGATGATAGTCTTGGACCAAACGATTCGTTCCATCCTTCTTCTTCACAAAGAGGGAAGGTGCTCCCCAAGCTGAGGAACTTGGACGAATCAATCCATTGCGAAGAGATTTATCGATTTCCTCCTTAAGTTCAAGGAGCTCATGAGGTGGCACCTTATAGGGTCGCTTGGCGATAGGAACGGTGCCTGGTTTCAAATCGATGACGAACTCGACAGCCCAGGCAGGGGGTATTCCTGGAAGTTCTTCTAGAAAGACATCTAGGAAGTCGCAAACAACTGGAATCTTTTCAATTCCCTCAATAGGTGCTGCATTCAATGTATTCAAGGCATAAAGTCGTGCTTTAGTGTCTTGAACAATCTGAGCATGGTAGCTTACTGTCTCATCAGAAGGATGTAGGAGATGAACGACTTTGGTGGCACAAACGATAGAGGCAGTATGTGCTTTCAACCATTCCATTCCCAGAATGAGGTCAATGTTGGAAAACTCCAGAATAATGGGAGAAACATGAAATTCCAATCCTTCAATTTCAACAGGGATGTCACGACCAATCATGGTAGTTCGACACTGACCCACAGGGTGCGTACCACAATCGGAGTGTTCATGGGCTCGCATCGAATGTCGTGTGCATATGCAAAATTTTCTGACATGAATGAATGTGATGCTCCTGAATCAAATAAAACAGATGCTGGTATTGAATTAACAAGGAGAGTACCCATCACATTGGCGGGCTGGTCTTGAGCTTCATTCAGATCAACATCATTAGCCTGACCACGACCATAAGGTCTGGCATTGTTGTTATGGGACTGATTGTTATGGCCAGTTGAAGGCAGAGCCAGCTGGTTCCTTTTCTGATTGCATTCCTTGGCAAGGTGACCTGGACGGCCACATCTGAAGCACATACCATCATTGGGATTGGTAGCAGGAGCTTGGGGTGGTACAGCTCGAGGAGACTGCTTCTGCGGTGGAGGAGGCAGACGAAGTGCAACATAGGACTGTCTTGGTGCCGGTGCAGTTGGGTGGTACATGTTGTGGGGGATCCATATCCAATGTTTCTGCACTGACGGGCCCGAAGATGAGCCAGTGTCACGGCTGTGCCTATGGGATCCCTGGTGTTCTTGAAGACCAGTCTCAACCTGAATAGCCTTGTTCACCAAGGTGGCAAAGTCGGCAAAGTCGTGAATGAGTAGTGCTAGCTTGATATCAGGGTGAAGTCCATCATGAAACTTCTCTTGCTTACAAGCATTAGTTGAAATGTCTTCTTCAGCATAACGTGCCAAGTCCAGAAATTCCCGCTAATAAGCATCTACAGTCATGTTGCCTTGGGTGAGGTTGCGGAAATCTCGCTTCTTCCTGTCCATGATTCCCCGAGGAATGAAGCGGGCACGGAAGGCAGCTTGGAAATCCGGCCAAGTGATGACCGTTCCAGTAGGCAGGGTACGCCTGTGGCTATCCCACCATTGAGCAGCAGGACCCTTCAGAAAGAACGATGCAAAGGTGACATAGCTAGCAGGGGCCACACTAGCAGACCCCATTTCATACGTGATGTCGCGGAGCCAGTCATCAGCATCAAGGGGTTGAGTTGAGCTGCGGTAGATATTTGGGTTGAGGTGCAAGAAGTCCTGCAGAGTTACTGGGGTTGGCTATTGATTCATGTTCGGACGAGGAAACTGAGCCATCATTCCTTCCATGAACTGGTGGTTCAGCTCAAATTGTTGCATCATTCCAGCAAAGAATTCGGGCGGTGGTGGATTGTTGGCACAACGGCCACGACCAGCGGGTCTAACCATCCTGCTAACATGTAACAGGGGGTAGTTCAACATTGAGCCTTTCCAAAGACAAGGATCATTCATGATGAACCATGCATAAAGAAAGAGGTACGATGGATACCACTTAGTAGTCAACACGATAGTGTGTGCATTACTCAAAATACTATTCTAAGGAATAACTATGGCTTATCCAGCTTTGGGGTGAATGTGGTCACGGGACCCTAATGTTAGAGTTAGTAAAACCATTTTAACCCGAATAGAAGAGAGATCAGAGTCCCAGAGTATAGACAAGGAATAAAAGATCCTAATACCACCCAATGGCGACGTGGGCCCGTGAGACACACAGCCAATGTTAGTAAAAGTTTTCCAGTGACTAGACTCGACTTCGGCCAAGGAGTTGGAAAGGGGGGATCCTACATGCAGTTGGCTCTAATACCAACTTATGACGGCCTCGATTCAATCATACACTAATCATACACGCAAATGTGTACGATCAAGATCAAGGACTCACGGGAAGATATCACAACACAACTCTAGACACACAAAAAATAATACAAGCTTTATATTACAAGCCAGGGGCCTCGAGGGCTCGAATACATAAGCTCGAATACACAAGAGTCAGCGGAAGCAACAATATCTGAGTACAGACATAAGTTAAACAAGTCTGCCTTAAGAAGGCTACCACAAAAGCAACAACGATCGAACAAGCAAGGCCTCCTTCCTGGGAGCCTCCTAACTACTCCAAGACATCAGCGGTTGTCACGTTGTAGTAGGCACCCTCGGGGTAGTAGTAATCACCAGTGGTGTCGTCTGGCTCCTGGGATCCGTCATCTGGTCACAACAAATAGGTATGTGGGAGAAAGAGGTAGCAAAGCAACCGTGAGTACTCATCCAAAGTACTCGCAAGACTTACATCAGATCTAAACTAAGTATGCATCTGTATCAAAGGGAAAGGGTTGTATATGTGGACTAAATTGCAGAATGCCAGAAAAGAAGGGGAAAGCCTAGCCTATCGAAGACTAGCATCTTCAAGCATCTTGCAGCATATAGAAGAGTACAAATCGACATAATGTAAAGTAGTAATAGTGTTATCAACCTCGGCCAAAGATCCTTTCTCGACTCCCTGCGAGAAAGCAATCCCAGAGCCATACTATCCAGTTCTCATAACCATGTCTCACCTCAAGTATCCAGGTCTAGCTGTATCGATCGGGATACAACTCCAAGTGCCCGTTACCATAGGACAGGCTATCGATAGATGTTTTCTTCCCTGCAGGGGTGCAACAACTTACCCACCACGCTCGATTAACTCCGGCCGGACACACTTTCCTGGGTCATGCCCGGCCTCGGCCAAACAATACGCTGCAACCCGACCTAGGCTTAATAGAGAGGTCAAGCACGCCGGACTAAACCTATGCTCCTATGGGTCTTGGGCCATCACCCCAGGGACTCCTGCACGTTGCGTGGGCGGCCGGCGAGCAGACCTAGCTACCTCCTTAAAAAGGCAGGAGCTTACCAGTCCAACCCGACGCGCGCCGCTCAATCACATGACGTCTATTAAGCTTAGGCTGATGCATACCACGCAGAACGTCCATACAATGCCCACGTGATGGTTAGTACTATCAGGCCAGAGGCCCCTTGGATCAAATATCCAAACCGTTAGTGCGTTGGCAGTGCGGTCATGAGCAGAGACTCACGAAAGATGTGACCCCGTCGCCCCATCTCGAGTACTTGTAGCAAGGGCTAAGAATGCCCGGCCACGCCTCATAAGTATCTCGCGGGCACCTTCCAGGTCAACCCGACTCCACATCACTCGCTATTAAGCTCGCGGGGTACCCCTCAGGGCCGACCCGTCTTTAGTAACTTGGTTCAGTGTAAAGTCATAGTAACGATAGTAACTGTGTGTCTAACACCAAGGGGAAAACCCGAGGAATCACCCTCGATGAATTCCACTGCGATGTAATCATCAAGGTGAACGTAAGAGGATCCACCCTCGAGGTTCACACTTGAGGGGTTGCATAATAGAGCCGTATCGGAAGTGGTTAAGGAGGAAATCACCCTCGATGACCATGACCGGATAGCTACACTACAAAGATCTCATTAGGAGTGATGTATGAGGTTCCACCCTCGACACTCGATGGTAACTCTATAGAGTCGAGCAACAAAAGGGGAAAGTGATGTGCGGTGCTGGGGCCTGGACGTCGATCACGTTGATCGAGTCATCGAACGTAAAGCGGAGCAACTGGGACAGGGTGGGGGTCACTGATGGATCACTAACCAACATATACTAAGTAGTTTAGGATAAGCAGGTAAGGTAACAACAAGCAGGTAACAAAAACAGGCTATGCCTCCGAGTAGGATCATACAGAAATCAGTAGCAGTTCTAATGCAAGCATGAGAGGGAAAGAAATGGGTGATATCATGCTCAAGGGGTGTTTGCTTGCCTGGTCGCTCAGACGAGAAGGAGGAGTCGTCGGTCACAGGGGCATCAGCATCATCATGGGGTCTACCGAAGAGAAGAGGGGGGAGAAACAATAAATACATAGCAAGCAAGTGCATAACAGGACAACAGGCAGAGCTAGACGTGTTCTAACGTGGTGCTACACGATACCGGTGAAAGGGGAAGTCAACCGAGAATGTTTTCCCGGTTCCGGACCTGTGTCAGACAGAGGACCAAAGGGGGAATGTTCCATGTTTAGCATGCTAGGGGCATGTGGCACATGAAAGGATCTCGTATTCAGATTCATCTCGTCGTTTTGAGCAACTTTCATATATAAAGTTTTTCGATCCGAGCTATGGTTTATTTTCTATTAATTTTCAAAGATTTATACATTTTTTGAAATTATTTAAATTAACAGAAATTCATTATGACATCAGCACTGTGCGGGGATTACGTCAGCAGTCAACAGACTCGCTGACCAGGGTCAAAACTGACCTGTGGGTCCAGTGGGACCCATATGTCAGCCTCTGTTAGTCTAACCGTAATTTAAACTAAACTAACATGCTAATTAGAAGGGTGGGCCCCTGGTGTCAGTGACTAACTAACAATTAAAACTAATTAACATATTTATTTATATATAAAACGTTTTAAACAAGTGGGGCCCATATGTCTGCCTCACTGGGCAGCCCAATCAGCAGTAGACTAGGTCAACCCAGTCAACTGAGCCACTCGTGCCCACTGGCAGTGACTCCGGGGTGGGGCCCGTCGGGCCACGGAGCTGGCCGGCGCCGGAGTTGCTCCGATGGCCTTCCGCGGCGGTGAGCATGCCGGAGATGCTCGGAAAAAGGCTACGGGGCACCGTTTCGCGCGGTTTTTCTTGCGTTCGAGCGAGGGCACAACACCGTGTCGCGTGGTGTGGTCGGCTGGGCTTGCGGCTAGCCAGAACTGCACCGGCGACGAGTGGAGGCGGCGGTGGGGTTCGGGCATGGATGGGGATCGCGCTACAGGGCACGGGGAGAGGTGAGGCTAGGCGCATTCGACGCGGCTCGACGTTGCGCGCGTGACGGCGCTACCGGTTGGACTCGGGGATGGACGCATCGTCGCCAGCGGCGAGAGTGGCAGACGCCGGTGTTCGGCCGCGGCTGAAGACGAAGCTAGAGGGTTCAGCTAGCGACGCAGTGGGATGCGTTCGAACCGCGGGGATACACTGAGCATGTTCCCGCGCTCGGACGGCCATGGCATCGACAGAAGCGACGACGATGAGCGGCACGGTGGAGCTGAGCTCGGCCGTCCATGGCGGCGATGTTACGCGCAACAAAACGAGGAGGGGCAGGGCAGGACGTGCGGTGCTCACCGTGCGGGCGCAAGGAGGCCCCGTGAGTGAACGGGACCGCAGAGGGGGGTGGCTGGAGTCCACAGAGATCGCCGGTGACAGAGGCGGAAGGGGGCGAGGTCGTGCGACGTCAGTGGTGCTTCCCAGCTCCACCTGAGGGCACCAGACGACGGAGTTGACCCCGGCGCAGCTTGACGACAAGACGGCGGAGCGAGGCGGTGGCTGTGGCCGCTGTGACGACGGAGAACGGTGGCTACCACGTCGGTCTCCTCTCCAAAACGAAGCAGAGGGAGAGGTGGATCTGGGGGAGGAGAGGTGCAAGTGGGGGAGAGAGAGGATCGAGGTGACAGAGTGGGAGGATATCCTTATCCCCTCTTCGGCGAGGCGCATGGCGACGAGCGGGTTCGATGACGACCGCTCTCGCGGTTTGGTCGAATAGGAGAAAGGGGAAGACGGCAGGGGAGGGGGAGTGGGCCGGCTGGCATGGGCCGGCGACCAGCTGGGCCGTTTGGCCCAGTGGGGCAGGGGCTTTCTCTCTCTTCCCTCTGCTTTCCTTTTCTTTTCTTTTTTTTGATTTATTCCTATTTTGCAAATTGCTTAGCTACCATTAGAGTTTTGTAAAATATGTGACTTAGCACAACAATTATAGTGTAATATTTACCACTGCAAAAAAATGGTTTGGAGACAAAATGATTTCATTTGAATTTTTAATAAATGATATGGCACTATAAATTTCTGTTTTGATGTTGTTTGAGTCACATGATGAATATAGGTGATGTTGTTTTTCTGAAGATAATTAGTTATGAATTATTTGGCACATGATGAACATTTTAGTTTCATGTTTGAGCAATTTTGAATTTCACTCAGAATTTGAAATTGAAATCAACTGGAATTTGAAATGAGAGACAACCAAGGATGATCAAACACTTGTTTAGCAAAATGATTAACTTAACCCCAGAGGTTACTGTAGCATCATTACCCTGGGGTGTTACATATAGGCGAAAGAAGTAGGTCGGCGGAGCCACGAGGGCCCCACGAGGGTGGGGGCGGGCCTACCCCCCTGGGCGCGCCCTCCTACCTCGTGTCCGCCTTGTTTCTTCCTTGACGTCCACCGCAAGTCTCCTGGATTGCGTTTGTTCCAAAAATAACTCTCCCGAAGGTTTCATTCTGTTTGATATTCCTTTTCTGCGAAACACTGAAATAGGCAAAAAAATAGAAATTTGCACTAGGCCTTTGGTTAGTAGGTCAGTCCCAAAATTAATATAAAAAGGTATATTAAAGCCCATTAAACATCCAAAACAGATAATATAATAGCATGGAACAATAAAAAATTATAGATACGTTGGAGACGTATCAAGCATCCCCAAGCTTAATTCCTGCTTGTCCTCGAGTAGGTAAATGATAAAAACAGAATTTTTGATGTGGAATGCTACCTAGCATAATTCTCAATGTAATTTTCTTTATTGTGGCATGAATGTTCAGATCCGAAAGATTCAAGACAAAAGTTTAATATTGACATAAAAACAATAATACTTCAAGCATAATAACAAATCAATCATGTCTTCTCAAAATAACATGTCCAAAGAAAGTTATCCCTACAAAATCATATAGTCTGGCCATGCTCTATCTTTATCACACAAAGTATTTAATCATGCACAACCCCGATGACAAGCCAAGCAATTGTTTCATACTTTTGACGTTCTCAAACTTTTTCAATCTTCACGCAATACATGAGCTTGAGCCATGTATATAGCACTATAGGTGGAATAGAATGGTGGTTGTGGAGAAGACAAAAAGGAGAAGATAATCTCACATCAACTAGGCGTATCAACGGGCTATGGAGATGCCCATCAATAGATATCAATGTGAGTGAGTAGGGATTGCCATGCAACGGATGCACTAGAGCTATAAGTGTATGAAATCTCAACAAAAGAAACTAAGTGGGTGTGCATCCAACTCGCTTGCTCACGAAGACTTAGGGCATTTTGAGGAAGCCCATCATCGGAATATACAAGCCAAGTTCTATAATGTAAAATTCTCACTAGTATATGAAAGTGACAACATAGGAGACTCTCTATCATGAAGATCATGGTGCTACTTTGAAGCACAAGTGTGGTAAAAGGATAGTAACATTGTCCCTTCTCTCTTTTTCTCTCATTTTTTTATTTGGGCCCTTTCCTCTCTTTTTACGGCTTCTTTTTTCTTTTATCTTTTTTTTCTTTTCGTCCGGAGTCTCATCCCGACTTGTGGGGGATTCATAGTCTCCATCATCCTTTCCTCACTTGGGACAATGCTCTAATAATGATGATCATCACACTTTTATTTACTTACAACTCAAAAATTACAACTCGATACTAGAACAAAATATGAATCTATGTGAATGCCTCCGGCGGTGTATTGGGATATGCAATGAATCAAGAGTGACATCTATGAAAGAATTATAAAGGTGGATTTCCCACAAATATGATGTCAACTACATGATCATGCAAAGCAAGATGACAATGATGTAACATGTCATAACAAACGGAATGGTGGTAAGTTGCATGTCAATATATCTCGGAATGGCTATGGAAATGCCATAATAGGTAGGTATGGTGGCTGTTTTGAGGAAGGTATATGGTGGGTGTATGGCATCGGCGAAAGTTGTGCAGTACTAGAGAGCCTAGCAATGGTGGAAGGGTGAGAGTGCGTATAATCCATGGACTCAACATTAGTCATAAAGAACTCCCATACTTATTGCAAAAATCTATTAGTTATCAAAACAGAGTACTACGCGCATGCTACTAGGGGGATAGATAGGTAGGAAAAGACCATCACTCGTCCCCGACCGCTACTCATAAGGAAGACAATCAATAAATAAATCATGCTTCGACTTCATCACATAATGGTTCACCATATGTGCATGCTATGGGAATCACAAACTTTAGAACAAGTATTTCTCAAATTCACAACTACTCAACTAGCATGACTCTAATATCACCATCTTCATATCTCAAAACAATCATCAAGCATCAAACTTCTCATAGTATTCAATGCACTTTTTATGAAAGTTTTTATTATACCCATCTTGGATGCCTATCATATTAGGACTAATTTTATAGACAAAGAAAATTACCATGCTGTTCTAAAAGACTCTCAAAATAATATAAGTGAAGCATGAGATATCAATAATTTCTATAAAATAAAACCACCACTATGCTCTTAAAGATATAAGTGAAGCACTAGAGCAAAATTATCTAGCTCAAAAGATATAAGTGAAGCACATAGAGTATTCTAATAAATTCCAATTTATGTGTGTCTCTCCAAAAGGTGTGTACAACAAGGATGATTGTGGTAAACTAAAAAGCAAAGACTCAAATCATACAAGACGCTCCAAGCAAAACACATATCATTTGGTGAATAAAAATATAACCTCAAGTAAAGTTACCGATGAACGAAGACGAAAGAGGGGATGCCTTCCGGGGCATCCCCAAGCTTAGGCTTTTGGTTGCCCTTAAATTTTACCTTGGGGTGCCTTGGGAATTCCCAAGCTTAGGATCTTGCCACTCCTTATTCCAAAATCCATCAAATCTTTACCCAAAACATGAAAACTTCACAACACAAAACTCAACAGAAAATCTCATGAGCTCCGTTAGTATAAGAAAACAAACCACCACTTCAAGGTACTGTAATGAACTCACTCTTTATTTATATTGGTGTTAAACCTACTGTATTAAAACTTTTATATGGTTCATACCCCCCGATTTTAGCCATAGATTCATCAAAATAAGCAAACAACACACGAAAAACAGAATCTGTCAAAAACAGAACAGTCTGTAGTAATCTGTAGGTTTCGAGTACTTATGTAACCCCAAAAATTCTGAAATAAATTGTTGGACGTGAGTAATTTGTCTATTAATCATCTTAAAAAATAATCAACCTAATCGCACTCTCCGGTAAAAAATGGCAGCAAATCTCGTGAGCGCTAAAGTTTATGTTTTTTACAACAAGATCGCAAAGACTTCCCCCAAGTCTTCCCAAAGGTTCTACTTGGCACAAACACTAATTAAAAACATAAAACCACATCTAAACAGAAGCTAGTGTTGGGGAACATAGTAATTTCAAAAACTTTCCTCCGCACACGCAAGATCATGGTGATGCATAGCAACGAGAGGGGAGAGTGTTGCCCACGTACCCTCGTAGACCGAAAGCGGAAGCGTTAGCACAACGCGGTTGATGTAGTCGTACGTCTTCATGATCCGACCAATCAAGTACCAAACGTACGACAGCTCTGAGTTCAGCGCACGTTCAGCCCGATGACATCCCTTGAAGTACAATCCAGCCAAGTGTTGAGGGAGAGTTTCGTCAGCACGACGACATGGTGATGATGATGATGTTCTACTGACGCAGGGCTTCGCCTAAGCACCGCTACAGTATTATCGAGGTGGACTATGGTGGAGGGGGGCACCGCACACGGCTAAAAGATCAAACGATCAATTGTTGTGTCTATGGGGTGCCCAACTGCCCCGTATATAAAGGAGCAAGGGGGGAGGTGCGGCCGGCCAGGAGGAGGCGCGCCACGAGGAGTCCTACTCCTACCGGGAGTAGGACTCCCTTCCTTTTCCTTGTTGGATTAGGAGAAGAGGGGAAAGAGGTGGAGGAGAAGAAGGAAAGGGGGGGGCGCCGCCCCATCTCCTTGTCCTATTAGGACTAGGGGGGAGGGGCGCGCGACCCTTGCCCTGGCCGCCTCTCCTCTTCTCCACTAAGGCCCACTATAGCCCATTAACCCCCCGGGGGGTTCCGGTAACCCCTCCGGTACTCCGGTAAAATCCTGATTTCACCCAGAACACTTCCGATATCCAAATATAGGCTTCCAATATATAAATCTTCATGTCTCGACCATTTTGAAACTCCTCGTCATGTCCGTGATCATATACGGGACTCCGAATAACCTTTGGTACATCAAAACATATAAACACATAATATAACTATCATCGAAACGTTAATCGTGCGGACCCTACGGGTTCGAGAACTATGTAGACATGACCAAGACACGTCTCCGGTCAATAACCAATAGCAGAACCTGGATGCTCATATTGGCTCCCACATATTCTACAAAAATCTTTATCGGTCAGACCGCATAACAACATACGTTGTTCCCTTTGCCATCGGTATGTTACTTTCCCGAGATTTGATAGCCGGCATCTCAATACCTAGTTCAATCTCGTTACCAGCAAGTCTCTTTACTCATTCTGTAATACATCATCCTGCAACTAACTCATTAGTTGCAATGCTTGCAAGGCTTAAGTGATGTGTATTACCGAGAGGGCCCAGAGACACCTCTCCGACAATCGGAGTGACAAATCCTAATCTCGAAATACGTCAACCCAACAAGTACCTCCGGAGACACCTGTAGAGCACCTTTATAATCACCCAGTTATGTTGTGACGTTTGGTAGCACACAAAATGTTCCTCCGGTAAACGGGAGTTGCATAATCTCATAGTCATAGGAGCATGTATAAGTCATGAAGAAAGCAATAGCAACAAACTAAACGATCAAGTGCTAAGCTAACGGAATGGGTCAAGTCAATCACATCATTCTCCTAATGATGTGATCCGGTTAATCAAATGACAACTCATGTCTATGGTTAGGAAACATAACCATCTTTGATCAACGAGCTAGTCAAGTAGAGGCATACTAGTGACACTCTGTTTGTCTATGTATTCACACATGTATTATGTTTCCGGTTAATACAATTCTAGCATGAATAATAAACATTTATCATGATATAAGGAAATAAATAATAACTTTATTATTGCCTCTAGGGCATATTTCCTTCAGTCTCCCACTTGCACTAGAGTCAATAATCTAGTTCACATCGCCATGTGATTTAATACCAATAGTTCACATCACCATGTGATTAACACCCATAGTTCACATCGACATGTGACCAACACCCAAAGGGTTTACTAGAGTCAACAATCTAGTTCACATCGCTATGTGGTTAACACCCAAAAAGTACTAAGGTGTGATCATGTTTTGCTTGTGAGAGAATTTTAGTCTACGGGTCTGCCACATTCAGATCCGTATGTATTTTGCAAAGTTCTATGTCAACAATGCTCTGCACGGAGCTACTCTAGCTAATTGCTCCCACTTTCAATATGTATCTAGATAGAGACTTAGAGTCATCCAGATCGGTGTTAAAGTTTGCATCGACGTAACCCTTTACGACGAACCTTTTGTCACCTCCATAATCGAGAAACATATCCTTATTCCACTAAGGATAATTTTGACCGCTGTCCAATGATCTACTCCTAGATCACTATTGTACTCCCTTGCCAAAAATAGTGTTGGATATACAATAGATCTGATACACAGCATGGCATATTTTATAGAACCTATGGCCAAGGCATTGGGAATGACTTTCATTCTCTTTCTATCTTCTGCCGTGGTCGGGCTTTGAGTCTTACTCAGTTTCACACCTTGTAAAACAGGAAATAACTCTTTCTTTGACTGTTCCATTTTGAACTACTTCAAAATCTTGTCAAGGTATGTACTCATTGAAAAACTTATCAAGCTCTTGATCTATCTCTATAGATCTAGATGCTCAATATGTAAGCAGCTTCACCGAGGTCTTTCTTTGAAAAACTCCTTCCAAACACTCCTTTATGCTTTGTAGAATAATTCTACATTATCTCCGATCAACAATATGTCATTCACATATACTTATCAGAAATGACGTAGTGCTCCCACTCACTTTCTTGTAAATACAGGCTTCACCACAAGTCTGTATAAAACTATATGCTTTGATCAACTCATCAAAGCGTATATTCCAACTCTGAGATGCTTGCACCAGTCCATAGATGGATCGCTGGAGCTTGCACATTTTGTTAGCACCTTTAGGATCGACAAAACCTTCTGGTTGCATCATATACAACTCTTTCTTTAATAAATCCTTTAAGGAATGCAGTTTTGTTTATCCATTTGCCAGATTTCATAAAATGCGGCAATTTGCTAACATGATTCGGACAGACTTAAGCATCACTACGAGTGAGAAAATCTCATCATAGTCAACACTTTGAACTTTGTCAAAAACCTTTTTCGACAAGTCTCGCTTTGTAGATAGTAACACTACTATCAGCGTCCGTCTTCCTCTTGAAGATCCATTTATTTTCTATGGCTTGCTGATCATCGGGCAAGTCAACCAAAGTCCACACTTTGTTCTCATACATGGATCCCATCTTAGATTTCATTGCCTCAAGCCATTTCGCGGAATCTAGGCTCATCATCGCTTCCTCATAGTTCGTAGGTTCGTCATGGTCTAGCAACATGACCTCCAAAACAGGATTACCGTACCACTCTGGTGCGGATCTCACTCTGGTTGACCTACGAGGTTCGATACTAACTTGATCTAAAGTTACATGATCATCATCATTAGCTTCCTCACTAATTAGTGTAGGAGTCACAGAAATAGATTTCTGTGATGAACTACTTTCCAATAAGGGAGTAGGTACAGTTACCTTATCAAATTCTACTTTCCTCCCACTCACTTCTTTTGAGAGAAACTCCTTCTCTAGAAAGGATCCATTCTTAGCAACAAATATCTTGCCTTCGGATCTGTGATAGAAGGTGTACCCAATAGTTACTTTTGGGTATCCTATGAAGACACACTTCTCCGACTTGGGTTTGAGCTTATCAAGATGAAACCTTTTCACATAAGCATCGCAACCCCAAACTTTAAGAAACGACAGCTTAGGTTTCTTGCCAAACCATAGTTCATACGGTGTTGTCTCAATGGATTTAGATGGTGCCCTATTTAACATGAATGTAGCTGTCTCTAATGCATAACCCCAAAATGATAGTGGTAAATCGGTAAGAGACATCATAGATTGCACCATATATAATAAAGTACAGTTACGACGTTCGGACACACCATTACACTGTGGTGTTCCAGGTGGCATGAGTTTTGTGAAACTATTCCACATTGTTTTAATTGAAGGCCAAACTCGTAACTCAAATATTCGCCTCTGGGATCAGATCGTAAAAACTTTATTTTCTTCTTACGATGATTTTCCACTTCACTCTGAAATTCTTTGAACTTTTCAAATGTTTCAGACTTACGTTTCTTCAAGTAGATATACCCATATCTGCTCAAATCATCTGTGAAGGTCAGAAAATAACGATACCCGCCACGAGCCTCAACACTCATCGGATCGCATACATCAGTATGTATTATTTCCAATAAGTCAGTTGCTCGCTCCATTGTACTGGAGAACGGGGTCTTTAGTCATCTTGCCCATAAGGCATGGTTCTCAAGCATCAAGTGATTCATAATCAAGTGATTACAAAATTCCATCAGCATGGAGTTTCTTCATGCGCTTTACACCAATATGATCTAAACGGCAATGCCACAAATAGTTACACCATCATTATGAACTTTGCATCTTTTTGGCTTCAATATTATGAATATGTGTATCACTACGATCGAGATCCAACGAACCATTTTCATTGGGTGCATAACCATAGAAGGTTTTATTCATGTAAATAGAATAGAAATTATTCTCTAACTTAAATGAATAACCGTATTGCAATAAACATGATCAAATCATATTCATGCTCAACGCAAACACCAAATAACACTTATTTAGGTTCAACACTAATCCCGAAAGTGTAGGGAGTGTGCGATGATGATCATATCAATCTTGGAACCACTTCCAACACACATCGTCACTTCACCCTTAACTAGTCTCTTTTCATTCTGCAACTCCCGTTTTGAGTTACTACTCTTAGGAACTGAACCAATATCAAATACCGAGGGGTTGCTATAAACACTAGTAAAGTACACATCAATAACATGTATATCAAATGTACCATTTGTTCACTTTGCCATCCTTCTTATCCGCCAAATACTTGGGGCTGTTCCGCTTCGAGTGACCAGTCCCTTTGCAGTAGAAGCACTTAGTCTCAGGCTTAGGTCCAGACTTGGGTTTCTTCACCGGAGCAGCAACTTGCTTGCCGTTCTTCTTGAAGTTCCCTTTCTTTACCTTTGCCCTTTTCTTGAAACTAGTGGTCTTGTTAATCATCAACACTTGATGATCTTTCTTGATTTCTACCTTCATCGATTTCATTATCATGAAAAGCTCGGGAATCGTTTTCGTCATCCCCTGCATACTATAGTTCATCACGAAGTTCTACTAACTTGGTGATGGTGACTAGAGAATTTTGTCAATTACTATTTTATCTGGAAGATTAACTCCCACTTGATTCAAGCGATTGTAGTACCCAGACAATCTGAGCACATGCTCACTGCTTGAGCTATTCTCCTCCATCTTTTAGCTATAGAACTTGTTGGAGATTTCATATCTCTCAACTCGGGTATTTTCTTGAAATATTAACTTCAACACCTGGAACATCTCATATGGTCCATGACGTTCAAAACCTTTTTGAAGTCCCGATTCTAAGCCGTTAAGCATGGTGCACTAAACTATCAAGTAGTCATCATATTGAGCTAGCCAAACGTTCATAACGTCTGCATCTGCTCCTGCAATAGGTCTGTCACCTAGCGGTGCATCAAGGACATAATTCTTCTGTGCAGCAATGAGGATAATCCTCAGATCATGGATCCAATCCGCATCATTGCTACTAACATTTTTCAACATAGTTTTTCTCTAGGAACATATCAAAATAAAACAGAGGAGCTAAATGCGAGCTATTGATCTACAACATAGATATGCTAATACTACCAGGACTAAGTTCATGATAAATTAAAGTACAATTAATCATTTTACTTAAGAACTCCCACTTAGATAGACATCCCTCTAATCATCTAAGTGATCACGTGATCCAAATCAACTAAACCATAACCGATCATCATGTGAAATGGAGTAGTTTTCAATGGTGAACATCACTATGTTGATCATATCTACTATATGATTCACGCTCGACCTTTCGTTCTCAGTGTTCCGAGGCCATATCTGCATATGCTAGGCTCGTCAAGTTTAACCTGAGTATTCTGCATGTGCAAAACTGGCTTGCACCCATTGTAGATGGACATAGAGCTTATCACACCCAATCATCATGTGGTGTCTGGGCAGGACGAACTTTGGCAATGGTGCATACTCGGGGAGAACACTTTTATCTTGAAATTTAGTGAGAGATCATCTTATAATGCTACCGTCAATCAAAGCAAGATAAGATGCATAAAAGATAAACATCACATGAAATCAATATAAGTGATATGATATGGCCATCATCATCTTGTGCTTGTGATCTCCATCTCCGAAGCACCGTCATGATCACCATCGTCACCGGTGCGACAGCTTGATCTCCATCGTAGCATCATTGTCGTCTCGCCAATCTTATGCTTCTACGACTATCGCTACCGCTTAGTGATAAAGTAAAGCATTACATGGCGATTGCATTGCATACAATAAAGCGACAGCCATATGGATCCTGCCAGTTGCCGATAACTTGGTTACAAAACATGATCATCTCATACAATAAAATTTAGCATCATGTCTTGACCATATCACATCACAACATGCCCTGCAAAAACAAGTTAGACGTCCTCTACTTTGTTGTTGCAAGTTTTACGTGGCTGCTATTGGGCTTAGCAAGAACCGTTCTTACCTACGCATCAAAACCACAATGATAGTTTGTCAAGTTGGTGATGTTTTAACCATCGCAAGGACCGGGCGTAGCCACACTCGGTTCAACTAAAGTTGGATAAACTAACACCCGCCAGCCACCTGTGTGCAAAGCACGTCGGTAGAACCAGTCTCGCATAAGGGTACGCGTAATGTCGGTCCGGGCCGCTTCATCCAACAATACCGCCAAACCAAAGTATGACATGCTGGTAAGCAGTATGACTTATATCGCCCACAACTCACTTGTGTTCTACTCGTGCATAGGACATCTACGCATAAAACCTAGCTCGGATGCCACTGTTGGGGAACATAGTAATTTCAAAAAAATTCCTACACACACGCAAGATCATGGTGATGCATAGCAACGAGAGGGGAGAGTGTTGTCCACATACCCTCGTAGACCGAAAGTGGAAGCGTTAGCACAACGTGGTTGATGTAGTCGTACGTCTTCACGATCCGACCGATCAAGTACCGAACATACGACACCTCCGAGTTCAGCACACGTTCAGCCTGATGATGTCCCTCGAACTCTGATCTAGCCAAGTGTTGAGGGAGAGTTTTGTCAGCACGATGGCGTGGTGACGATGATGATGTTCTACCGACGCAGGGCTTCGCCTAAGCACCGCTACAGTATTATCGAGTTGGACTACGGTGGAGGGGGGCACCACACGCAGCTAAAAGATCAAATGATCAATTGTTGTGTCTATGGGGTGCCCCCCTGCCGTCGTATATAAAGGAGCAAGGGGGGGTGCGGCCGGCCCGAAGGAGGCGCGCCAGGAGGAGTCCTACTCCTACTGGGAGTAGGACTCCCTCCCTTTTCCTTGTTGGATTAGAAGAAGGGGGGAAAGAGGTGGACAAGAAGAAGGAAAGGGGGGCGCCGCCCCCCTCTCCTTGTCCTATTCGGACTAGGGGGGAGGGGCGCGCGGCCCTTGCCCTGGCCGCCTCTCCACTAAGTCCCACTATGGCCCATTAACCCCTCGGGGGTTCCGGTAACCCCTCCGGTACTCCGGTAAAATCCTGATTTCACTCGGAACACTTCCGATATCCAAATATAGGCTTCAAATATATCAATCTTCATGTCTCGACCATTTCGAGACTCCTCGTATGGCCATGATCATATCTGGGACTCTGAAAAACCTTCGGTACATCAAAACATATAAACTCATAATATAACTGTCATCAAAACGTTAAGCGTGCGGACCCTACGGGTTCGAGAACTATGTAGACATGACGGAGACACGTCTCCGGTCAATGACCAATAGCGGAACCTGGATGCTCATATTGGCTCCCACATATTCTACGAAGATCTTTATCGGTCAGACGGCATAACAACATACGTTGCTCCCTTTGTCATCGGTATGTTACTTGCTGGAGATTCGATCATCGGTATCTCAATACCTAGTTCAATCTCGTTACTGGTAAGTCTCTTTACTTGTTCCATAACACATCATCCCGCAACTAACTCATTAGTTGCAATGCATGCAAGGCTTAAGTGATGTGCATTACCGAGAGGGCCTAGAGATACCTCTCCGACAATCAGAGTGACAAATCCTAATCTCGAAATACGCCAACCCAACAAGTACCTTCGGAGACACCTGTAGAGCACCTTTATAATCACCCATTTACGTTGTGATGTTTGGGGGCACACAAAGTGTTCCTCCGATAAACGGGAGTTGCATAATCTCATAGTCATAGGAACATGTATAAGTCATGAAGAAAGCAATAGCAACAAACTAAACGATCAAGTGCTATGCTAACGGAATGGGTCAAGTCAATCACATCATTCTCCTAATGATGTGATCCCGTTAATCAAATGAAAACTCATATCTATGGTTAGGAAACGTAACCATCTTTGATCAACGAGCTAGTCAAGTAGAGGCATACTAGTGACACTCTGTTTGTCTATGTATTCACACATGTATTATGTTTCCGGTTAATACAGTTCTAGCATGAATAATAAACATTTATCATGACATAAGGAAATAAATAATAACTTTATTATTGCCTCTAGGGAATATTTCCTTCAGCTAGATGATTTATTTATTACTAAACATGAATAAAAAGTAAAGAACAAAAATGAAATTGGGTTGCCTCCCAACAAGCGCTATCGTTTAACGCCCCTAGCTAGGCATCTAAATTTTTAATGATGCTCACAAGAAAGATAGAATTTGAAACACGAAGGGAGCATCATGAAGCATATTAAAATCACATCTAAGTCTAATATACTTTCTATTCATAGGCATATTATAGGCAAACAAATTATTATAGCAAGCAAAAACTAGCATATGCAAGGAAGCGGAAAGAAACAATAGCAATCTCAACATAACGGGAGGTAATTTAGTAACATGAAAATTTCTACAATCATATTTTCCTCTCTCATAATAATTACATGTGGGATCATAAGCAAATTCAACAAAATAGCTATCACATAAAATATTCTCAACATGATCCACATGCATGTAAAGTTGACACTCTTACAGAATTGTTGGATTAACATTAACTAAAGTCATGACCTCTCCAAACCCACTTTTGTCAAAAATTGCATAAGACTGAACATTCTCCAAATACGTTGGATCTAAAGTTGACACTCTTCCAAACCCACTTTCAATATTGGAAACATTATTATCAATCTTATATTCATCATGGGGCTTAAATAAATTTTCAAGATCATAAGAAGAGTCACCCCAATCATGATCATTGCAACAAGTAGAGGACATAGCAAAACTAGCATCCCCAAGCTTAGGGTTTTGCATATTATTAGCACAATTTACATCAATAGAATTTATAATAACGTCATTGCAATTATGCTTTTTATTCAAAGATCTATCGTGAATCACTTTATAAAGCACTTCAACACAATTTTCAGATTCATGGATTTCAAGCAAAACTCCATAAAGATAGTCTAGTACACTCAACTCACTAGTAATTGGTTCATCATAATTGGATCTCTTAAAAAGATTAGCAAGAGGATGAGGATCCATAACAATAGATATTTAGCAAGCAAAGATGCAAGCTAATAGAAGGCACATGGTAACACGAGCAAATAGAAGGACGAATGGAAGATGGCGTATAAAACGGCAAAGGTGAAGTGGGGGAGAGGAAAACGAGAGGCGAATGGCAAATAATGTAATGCGATGGATAAGAGTTTGTGATGGGCACTTGGTATGTCTTTACTTGAGCGTAGATCTTCCCGGCAACGGTGCCAGAAATGGCTAGTTGCTGGGAAATCAAATCTTGACTTAACTTGGTGCAACCTCCCCGGCAACGGTGCCAGAAATCCTTCTTGCTACCTCTTGAGCTTGCATTGATGCAACAAAGTAGCGTAAGTATTGCCCCTCAGTTTTTGAGAACCAAGGTATCAATCTAGTAGGAGGTAACACGCAAGTCCCTAGTACCTGCACAAACAAACAAAAACCTCGCAACCAACGCAATAAAGGGTTTGTCAATCCCTTCACAGTCACTTATGATAGTGAGATCTGATAAAGATAATAAGATAAATATTTTTGGTATTTTTATTGTATAGATTGGAAAATAAAGATTTCAAAATAAACAACGATAGAAATAGCAAGTAGATAGGAAAATAATATAATGGAAAATAGACCCGGGCCATAGGTTTCACTAGTGGCTTCTCTCATGATAGCAAATTCTACGGTGGGTGAACAAATTACTGTCGAGCAATTAATAGAAAAGTGCATAGTTATGAGAATATCTAGGCATGACCATGTATATAGGCATCACGTCCGCGACAAGTAGACGGAAACGATTCTGCATCTACTACTATTACTCCACACAGCGACCGCTATCCAGCATGCATCTAGAGTATTAAGTTCATAAGAACAGAGTAATGCATTAGGCAAGATGACATGATGTAGAGGGATAAACTCAAGCAATATGATATAAACCCATCTTTTTATCCTTGATGGCAACAATACAATACATGCCTTGCTTCCCCTGCTATCACTGGGAAATGACACCGCAAGATTGAACCCAAAGCTAAGCACTTCTCCCATTGCAAGAAAGATCAATCTAGTAGGCCAAACCAAACTGATAATTCGAAGAGACTTGCAAAGATATTAAATCATGCATAAAAGAGTTTAGAGAAGAATCAAATATTGCTCATAGATAATCTTGATCATAAACCCACAATTCATCGGATCTCAAAAAACACACCGCAAAAAGAATTACAACGAATAGATCTCTAATAGAATCGAGGAGAACTTTGTATTGAGATCCAAAGAGAGGGAAGAAGCCATCTAGCTAATAACTATGGACCCAAAGGTTTGTGGTAAACTACTCACACATCATCGAAGAGGCTATGGCGTTGATGTAGAAGCCCTCCGTGATCAATTCCCCCTCCGGCGGAGCGCCGGAAAAGGCCCCAAGATGGGATCTCGTGGGTATAGAAGGTTGCGACGGTGGAAATATGGTTTCGTGGTGCTCTCAGATGTTTTCGGGGTATACACTACAAAAAAATACACTTCCATGATGATACGTGTTTGTCACAGTAGGTCGCTTTTTTTGTCATGCATGTACATCCATGACAAATTTATGACAGAATCAAGATAGTCATACCTGTGTTGTCATAGAAGTGTTCCATGACATTACCAAAATTATCATCACGGAAGTGTCCACTTCCATGACGATAAATCACGCGTCATAGAAGTGCTTTCGTCAAGGGTGACTGACACGTGGCATCCACCGTAACGGAACGCCGTTAAGCTATCGGGTCGGGTTTTGGATCCGATAACCCATTAACAGCCCCGACCAATGGGGATTTTCCACGTGTAAAATCATCATTGGCTAGAGGTAACACGTGTCGACTCATCATCGGGACAGATGTCATCCACACACTAGACAGAAGGCGCATATGATACGTCGACACGTGGCACGGCCCAACAAGTTTAAATGGGCCGGCCCAACTAAAGGCCCACAGGATTTTGCGGACCATAATGGGCCGGCCCAGCTAAAGGCCCACGAGATTTTGCAGACCATAATGGGCTGGCCCAGCTAAAGGCCCACAAGATTTTGCGGGCCATAATGGGCCGGCCCAGGTAAAGGCCCACAAGATTTTTATGTGCCATAATGGGCTGGCCCAGGTAAAGGCCCACAAGATTCTTACGGGTCATAATGGGCCTTCCCAGCTAAAGTCCCACGGGATTTCGCCCACATTAATGGGCCGGCCCAGCTATAGGCCCACAAGATTTTGAGGACCCTAGTAGGCCGGCCCATCAACTGGCTGCCATGTTTTGGGCCAAATGCCGGCCCATATTTGATCCGGTCCATTAATGGCCTGCCATGCTCCGGGCCTAATAGTGGCCCATATGAGATCCGGCCCGTTAAAAGCCTACCACGTTCTGGGCCAAATTATCGCCCAGATCAAGTCTGGCCCTTTAAAAGGATTTGGGCTCAATTATGGCCCATATCAGATTCGGCCCGTCAACTGGACACTATGCTTTTGGGCCCACTTGCTAAGGGCCCACTTAGGAATTCGGCCTCATATTAGTTTTAGCCTGTTAAGGGCCCATTTAACATTTCGACCCTATATTAATTTTGGCCGGTTAAAAGCCCGTCATATAGTTGGGACTAACTACGGCCCGGTTTGCATCCGGCCTGCTTGCAGCCGATATCTGATTGGGCCAAACAAGGACCCAGACAATTTTGGCCTATTAAAAGCCCGTGATTTGATTCGCACAATCATGGGCCGGGGTTCATTTCGGGCTGCTGCGTAACTAGTAGGAATTAAGAACAAACCTACTCTATACAATAAAGAAATTACAGCATAGTAACTAAGAATAAACCTACACTACACAATAAAGGATTTAAGGTATATTACATCCACTGGGCATGAAAGTTCGCCACCAGTGATCATAAAGCGCAACGAAGAAGCAGATTACAAAAACTGGGCACCATTGCAGCATAACAAAATAATACTGAACTGAGACCACTTCCAAGACAGTTCAAGAAAGGTTAGCCTTGCGGGGGAACTGCTGCGCAAGCTGCTGAGCAAGGCTGTGAGACCGGCCTAGCATGTCGGTCATAGCTTCTAGGTGTAGCTGTTTAGTGATGAGGTTCTCATTGGTGTTCTCGGCAATATTTCTTAGAGATAGGACTTTGAGTCGAAGTTGAGTTGCAGAATGCCTTTCTGCTAGAACTTGGGACTGAAGAAGTCGAACTGATTCAGACAACGAATTCTGTGAGCTTGTCTGACTGTTAGTCTCAAGTAACTTGAACACTGCATCAAGACAAGACTTTGGGGTTGTCTCACTATCTTCAAGATGTTTTGCCTTCTTTGCTGCAATATATGTTGGGTTTGTCTCACAGCCTTCAGCAGACTTGTGCATGCCATCAGGCATATCACCCCGAAACAAAGCAGAGAGATGACAGGTTTTACACGTGTATAAACAAATATGATAACTGTTCTGTCAATTCTATCCAATTTCAAATTAGAAAATAAAGAGTATGTTCAAAATATCAATAGCATAATTTGGCATTGTTCATAATGCGGGGAGCTTCACCACACTACTGGATTACCATGTCAACATAACAAGCATAGATGAAGGGTAAAGGAAATAATTGTATCTATTTTAGATAATGTGCATGGCATGTTGTTCATATCATCAACCACATCAATAAAATAAAACAGGAGATGACAAGGTGCAAACGTGGGCTGCTTCCCCACACACTGGATTATAGATCCACAAAAACAAGCATACATATAGGGAGTATTAAGTAATGTGCATGGTATGAATAAGGAATTTGGTTTTACAAGTAAAACTTAGAACTTACGGTTCTTACGAACATGCATTTTGGTAGAAACAGCAAACTATACAGAAGTAAACGATAGGGAGTATGAGAAAATTAAACAGCAGTTGAGGATAAAGGCTTTAGAAGGACTGACTTACATTAATAGTTAACACCGGCTTTATAATGCCCTTCTCCATGGCAAGGGAAGGATAACTCAAGAATTTCAGCACAGAATCTTCTTCATAAGCATTGCTTGTACTCTACATTTTGTAGAGAGTAATTATAGATATGATAATACTGGAAGGGATCGAGGATAATGAAGATAAGATGCAGATTGATGCTACATAATCAACTACCAATCCCTGGAAGTACAAGCGTTACAGGACAAAATGTACTGACAAGAGCAATGGGCTACACTTCTGCACTGGCATTGTCTGTGTATTCTACTTGTTGGTAAGATTCAATATAGATCTGATCTTTTTTAGTAAATGGTGGGCGAGGGAGATAAGATGTAGAATGCTACAAAATGAACCAATCCCTCTTCGTTCAGAGGCTTTACAGAAATTTCGTTCAGAGGCTTTCCATCGAAGTGTGCTTGCCTCAGGTAGGAATGATACTTCATCGACGAGTGCTTGAAAAGCGCAACCAACCCTTGCTCGTCATCACAATCCAGTTTGCGCCTCGCCTATTTAAAAGAATGAAATCTTGTGTCTTCTGTCAGCAGAAATATATGCAGTAATGACCACGAATAACATTAGTACATTACTTACGCGTAAGTTGCGGAGGAAGACTGGAAATTGTTCTGTGTCTGCGGTATAATGTTTCCATGAAGGAAAGATGCGCACAAAGTTCCTGACAACAACATAAGCTTCATCTTCTAAGCTGGGAAGAAATGGAACAGGGGTCCTATTTGCTACAATTGGGGCTCTCTCTGGTTCGAAATGGGATTTGGCAACTGGATTTGGTGTACTCTTTGCTGGAATGGGGGTTTTGCATCGTACAGCTGGTGCTATGTCAACTGGCATAATCATACTGTTTGCTGCAGTTGGGGTCTACTGAGTTGGGGCATCAGAAATGACCAGTGTAGTAGGGCTAGAGTCTGCTAGAGTTGGGGTATTTTGTGGGTCAGATGATATTGCAACTACACCTAATGGGCTATTTGATTTATCAGGTACCACTACCTTTTCCAAATACTTTGCTTGTGCTCCTCCAAGATCAGCAATCACCCTCTTCCTTTTGAACATCTGATACACAAGAACATCATTTGAATGGATAAATATGGTATGATGACAGTTGGAATATGTACTGAAAATGGATAGGCAGGGCATATTCACATTCATGATGTGTAAACTAAGCTAATGGCAGTTCAACAAAGTAGAAGCAATGCAAAGCATCAGTTGCAAGATATGTGCGAGCAATGTAAACTTGGAAAGTTAGAGCAAGTACCTTGATGGGTGAATAAGATAGGGAATATTCCTCTGACTCCTCCACTAGGGAGCTACATTGACTTAGGTCTCCCTCTAGCTCAGAAGCACTGTTAGGATCATATTCTGAGCATGAATCTGTAGGTGGAGAGTGTTTGCATTGCATTGCATCCAGACTTGATTTCAGTCCCTTAATGCCAAGTTTGACAGCCATGGCATTGTTCTGCTTTATTCTTTTCATGTGCGCAAGCTCATAATCATTATGATGCTGTTCAGAATCTGAGATTCATGAAAACATAAAAAGTAGTGTCTCCCTATAAACCCCTGCATATGCAAAGTTCACCTCCCCAACTGTGCTGACCATACCACACACAGAGATACACACCCGAGCGGCGAACATGCATTTTTGAAACTAATTAGGAACATTTAGCTGACCAATTAAACAACTCTGTTTTAATAATATCAGATTCGTATTTGAACAACTAAGCTTGTTTAGCTTGATGGGTGTAGCAGTGTTATTATGACACAAAGCATGTATTCTGATCGTATAGTGATCATAAAAGGGGGAAACTCTAAGCATATATTTTTTAGCAAAAGAGAGTTTCCCCTCTGATTTCTATTAAAGAAACCACCACGGAACCAACATGATCAATTAAACCCTAAGCATGATCAATTAAACCGTATTATGGTTGTGCCATGGCAGATTTGAAGCTCCAAACCGGAGAAATGATATTTAGCATCCATTGTTTGCTTTGAACTAAGAACTAAATTCTAAGAGCTGAAAAGAAAGTAGAGTAACCAAGTTAAGATCTATTTTCTGGTTGAGATCAAAAAGTTGAGGAGATATGAAGTACCACCTCTCTTGTAGCGTCGTAGAGGCATCGGGGGTGCGATGGCTATCGGTGGCGTTGAAGCAGATCTGCGATGGTAGACAGGTGCATCGGGGGATAAGTCCCGTTGCGGTGGAAGAGAAGGTCATGTGAGCGGCCCCGACAAAGAGGACGACGGCGCCGATGAAGCGAGAGGACGCGATGCAAGGCTATTGGTCTGTCGCCGTGGATGAGAAACGTCCATCTCTAGCAATGGACGATGCGGTCTTGGTAGGCGCTCCGGCATGGTGGAGGACGGTGGCGATGGATGGGGTGGCGGGCGGAGGCTGGTGTGGGAATGGGCTGTTCTAGCACGAACAGTGTATGAATGGGAAAATGGAGGGAGTGGTATGGGGAACCATGTTTTTGGGATGCGCCTGTCTAAAATATGGGAAAGTTACGAACTTATCCCCCATTTCAAATTTGGACGTCTCGTCGGTTGGGGATAGGACGGTAATCTCGCATCTCCCAAATATTCGCCGGTAACTATTTCGGGCGAGGAGAGGGTGTTTTGCCGCCCACGGTTGGCGCCCATGATATATGAACGGGGCTGACAGGTAGGGCGGTTGTGTCACGTCTGATGGAAGTTACACATGTGCCCCTATTTAAAATATTAGCCTACATCTATTTCGGACGAGGAGAGGGTGTTTTACCGCCCACCGTGTATGAATGGGGAATGGAGGGAGAAACAGAGGTCTTTCGGACGAGCTTGAATCAAATGAGTTTTGCCACCCATGTTTGACGCCCACCATGTCGGAATGAGCTCAGAGGCGGTCGTGTCACGTCTAATTGAAGTTACTAACCTACCCCTATTTAGAGCAGTGGAAATCGGGCCGGTGGATTGTCCGTTTAATGGGTAGACAGTAATTTCCATCTCCCAAACAGTTGGCTTCGGGCAGCCAATGTGGGAGTGGACATTTTGCTGTTTCTTTCGAATTTTGGGACAATAAGCATCCACGTTTACCCTGACAACTAAATTCGAATCCATTTTATATTCCTATATGAATCTTTAAAAATCATTCTATGTGTTTTTATATATCTTCAAAAGGACGACAAAGATGTATTCCACTGTCATATATGAATATGGTTTACAAATGCCGATACTCAAATTCAGAAACTAGAATCCAGTTTAAGGTGAATTTGAATATTTGGAACACTTCATGTCCAACTCAAATGTCACACGCAGCATAATGTGTACTCCCATTTAGATATGTACACAAGCGATTAATCAAGATTCAAATACCGAGTCAATCAACCAAGAATGTACAGAACTAACAGACATATAAACACTTATAGAGTATATGGATCAATAATATCAACTAACATACATAAGCCAGGCCGCTGTACTTTTTTTTGGCTACAACAACATCCTTTTTTTAGCCAGCATCTTGGCCCTTTCCGATGTGTGCCACTTATGGTCCATCTATACTACTATTGCTGAATGCACATTCTGGCCGATTGGCATATTTGTAGGTCTGGCACAGCAATCCAAATGAAATGTCTCCGAGTCTTATCAATTAATACAGACTTTTGCTCAAATAAAATTACAAAAAAACAATTATTACATGATCTCTAAAACAAATGGTTTGATTGATTACATGAACAGACAACACAAATGTTATTCAACTATGGAAAGAACATTTCACCTATGATTTACCAAGTAGGAATTTAATTTCCTTTTTTCCTTCAGGACCTTAACAATCTGGTCAGTCTCAGCTTGCTTCATTTTGAAATCCCCCAAATATTTAATGGTTGTCTGGAGTACTGCTTGTGATTGTGCTATTTGCTTCCTCAACATGTCAACTTCATCTCTAAGTGCAGAAGCAGAATCTCTTTCTACCACTAGTTTAGCCTCTAGAGCATCAGCAGTTGGCAATTCATAATGCACGATTGGGCCGGTGCCACTGCTGTGGGATGATGCAACGTCCATGGGGACCTCGCTCTTTGATCTTGGGCTAACCTGTTTTGCCATTAAAGTTTCGATTGGATTCAGAAAAGTTGAAGTTAGCAAAACATCTCAACTGGGAGTTATAACAGCAAACCAGTTAAAGAAACAAGGAATTAAAGAGTTTAAATTGGATGTTGAAAAGTAGTTATTAACATCATTGTAACCCGTTGTTGCAGCAACAAAGCAGTTAAACAAACAAGTAGATATTTAAGTTAAGGCAAACAGGTAATTCTTAACAGTAAGTATCAAACACATAGATAGGCGCAGTCTACAATATGATTAACAAGCTGTGCCATTATGTAATCAGTAGCAAACTAAATTAAGCCAAGCAACATAATTGAACAATTTTGCAATAAGTGGCTTACTAAAATTCCGAGAAGCAGGTAACTGAACTTACGCTAGTTCTTTGTACAGGAACACTGCAACTTCTTTTTCGCTTACAAGGTTGTACAAAGGAGTCCATGGCATCAATTGCTTGGATACACAGTCCCAATACTTCTTTCTTCCCACACTGCATGGGTGAGTCAAATGGTTAATCTGGTAAGATGGTGCATCCTTGATATGTTATATGAGGACTTGTAGTCAGACTAGTTGTAGCCAAACACATCACACTGGCTTTTACTGTATATTTCATGCGATTACTTTTGGCATATCGAGATCTAAGCAATCTACAATAGGATGAAAAGACTGGCATCCTTCACATTATTGGCGAACTTAGTTCATAGAAACAAGCAATTCAACCATTCTGTGGGTAAATCAAAAGCGCCACTGGAATATTTTTCACTATCCAATCATACACGCAAAAAGGGGCGACGCCACCATAGGGGCTGGTATGGGCGGCCGCCTCAGGTGGCTGGAAAGTGTGCACCTAGTTTGAGTCGTCCAGGTTGGCCCATGCTAGTTTTGTTCGTCCCAACACACGAGCAGGCAATGTAAAAAATGAAGAAAAATGTTTCAATTTGGATGGGCCAATAACTTAAGTGCAAGGCAGGCCCTATAGCAGGCTCGCGGCTCAAACGAGCGCCTCCCATATCGATCGACACCAGGAAAAATCCCAATTCATTCGCTCCAGCCTCCAGTCTGGTTCACTCCTAACCTAGCCGCCACTGGACAGACCGACACAACACTTCCTCGCGCCCTCGTTGGAGGGCGGTCGCCGGGCTTCAAGCGAACGGAAGGACAAGAAGATGAAGATCCAACCATGGGTGTAGTCTGTGTGGGAGGCAGCGGCGGCAGAACGGGTATGGCATCGAGCTTGCGCAAACGGACAGTCGCAGCTTGCAAGAGTAGCATGCACAACGAGCAGGTACATCACATCCCTGATTATATCTAATTCAACTCTTCAATTTCTGGCCAATAGTTAAACCTGACGGTGTTGTAAAACTGCTTGTATGTAGGGAATCTATGAGAAAATGAAACCAATTTCTACTTATTTTATAACTCCCCCAATCAATACTGAACTGACTGAATCTGATGTATCTAATCAAGTTTCCGGTGCAAACATACAAGCTCATGTTGTTCTTGAGCCTGAAGTGTCTAATGAACAGACTGCTAATGAAGGATTTGGTGCAAACATTTTACATGCTCCTGGTGATGAACATATAGTGTCTAATGAGGGATCTAATGCAAGCATTTTGCAAGCTCATTGAAGGATTTAGTGTCTAATGATGATCTACTATGTTGAGAGAGACAGAGATTTGCAGGCATTGATGACAAGAAAATTATAGTGCATTTTCATAGCTTGAGGAAACGTCGAGGCCATCTACCAGAAAGTCCCCGTATCATGACAACATAGCATAAATACTTTTCTAATCTGTTGTTTGAAACTATTGGCATACTTGTGCAGGATAGATATATTGATATGCAGTTTGCGCACTGGTTATACGTGCAATTACACTTCGATATTTTCAGCCAGAGAATGAATAATTCAAGCAGGTACAGACCATGTTTGTAGTCCTTGTACACCATGTTGCATTTTGTGTTTTTTGGTGCTTGCATCATTTAGTGTTTATAATCTGAACTACTTTGGATCATTAGCTGGTTTTCAAAGTGCATGTAGCTTCACATTTCTCAAGTTATGTTGATTTCCGGAGTGCAAGTGCCTTCATATTTTTTAAGTTAAATGTTAGCCCTTGGTAACTTGAATTCGTGGATCAGCCACTGCACACAAATCAACACGAATGCCAGTATGAATTAAGTGAAATGCAGGGACTTACGCTAGCTCGTTGTACAGGCTCACTGCACCTCTGCTTGCGCTTGGGATGTTCCATGTCCAAGTCCATGTTACCACTTGCTTGGATGTGCAGGCCTTGTGCTCCTTGCATCCCCCTCTGCATTTTTGACACGGCGAATGGTTGATCAAATAAGAGGAATCGACCTTGATGTTGTACCGGAGGACAGATACTTACAAGGTTATATGGGTGTGCAGGATGTGTACCAGATCCCGTAGCGCCGTCATGCTTCACTAAAATATGGATTTGCTTGTTTCAGATGATATCTCCAGAAGAAATAAGAGTTAAGGTCAGAGTTACATAGGCGTGTAAGCTAAGAGAGCAGTGAAAGGATATCCAAACATCGTCGGAACAGTGCACAAGGGAGTGATGTGTGGATACCTAGTTCGGGCTGGCGTTTGGGCATGCTCGCCTAGCTAGAGTGTGGGTCACTTCAGAGTCGTTGAGGATGATGCGCTGGCTGGCCGCGCACGGATGCAGATCTTGAGTGGCATCGGAGCGCTACGATGCGGTGGACGAGACCGTTGGTGAAGCCCCAACGGCCTCGGGGGGCGGAGGTGCGACGATGTGCTCGGTAAAGTAGCCCCGGTGAGCTGGGAGATGGCGTCAGTGAAGCGCACCTGATGCGGTGGAACTCGGTGTCTGTGAGGCACGTCGGTTGCGGCAGCCGACATTGTCGGTGGACCACCCGGTGCGGTGGACGAGGGCGTAGATGAGGTAGCTCCGGTGCGGTGGTGAAGCGCGACCGTCGCCTTCGTCATCGTCGTCCGGCACAGAGGTGGGGAACGGTGGGGAAAGAGACGAGACGAGGGGCGATTCGAGGGTTGGTGGCGAATTAGGGATTTGAGCAATCTGGGCGCGGAAGGGGGCGGTGGAGAAGAGATTTTGCAGGGCTGGAATTGGGGCCGCCAGATATTTCAATCCGAAACGTGGAAGCGAGAACTTATATTGTTGTCGTCCTTTTTTTGGGGGGGAGGGGGGTGGGTGGCTGGGTGCTACGCGGCTGTCCGACACATGCGACCACCCCGACAGGACTATGCTTCGGTGCCTTAAGGCACCTGAATTTTTGTCCATGGCATATGGGCCCAACAGGTGGCTGGCTCACATGTCAGTGACCCAAAAGCAGTTGCCTTTAAGGCACCGAAGCAGCGTCCACCCCGACACGACCCTGGTTTGCCTGGTGCGCCTACATTTGAGAATGCAAACGAATCTTCTTTCATTTGCAAACGAATCTGTATGTATTACCATGCCCATGTTTTCCTTGCAATAATTAGTCATTCAAAACGAGATACTCCATCCGTTCACTTTTGTAAGTCATTTCAGACAACTTAAAATGAACTGTTTTACACATTGTCTGAAATGTCTTCAAGGTCTTATAAAAGTGAACAGAGGGAGTACTATAAATTAATTAATGAGAAGTTATTTGAAAAAAATCGAAACGGTACCCACGGTAACGTGGATTAGAGTGTGTGTCACATAATTAGTTATTTGAATTAGAGTTTGTGTCACGTAGTTAGTTATTTGAATTAGAGTGTGTGTCACGTAGCGATCTCGAATTCTAACGTGGATTTCGCATTTCACTATATCCACGCTACTTTTTAATACAAATTCATATGTATATGATGAACACCATGCTAGTGAGAAAACTTTTGGATGGATTCAAACATATGACCTACAAAATAGCACAACAAACTGAGTCAATGTCAACTTTTCAAAACTTAGTATGGCACAAATTCAAAATAGTTACCCGTATGCCTGGTCCTCGGTTCAAATCTTACAATGTACACCAAATTGAAACATCGATATTAAGTCTCGTACTATGTACATTCAAATGTTGTTTTTAGCCCCCCCCCCTGCACAAACGCTACATACTTCCTGTATCGGTCAATCTTCCTCTCCTAACCACCTTAGGAAGCTATCGATTTCCAATACACGTTCATTCTTTCTCTCCATGTTTCGATCTCTAGGTCTCTCAACTACACAACCCCTTTTTCCACTCTGTTACCAAATGTATTTACCTCACACACCCGCCATTGCACCCCATGCCGAGCTCTCTCTCTCCCCCTCCCTCTCACCCTCTCGCGCTAAATACATGCATTGCCTATCTAGCCCTCCAACCTCTTGTGCATGCGCACGCACGCACATTGTATATCTAGGTCACTCCCTCGAGACTGTCTCACTCTTTCTTCCGCACGGTGGGCCACACTCGCTCAATCTCGCTCTCTTTATCTGAGTCTCGTTTAACCACATTTTCTTCCACACACAAATGATATATCTCCCTGTTTGGGCCTGGATCGACACACTCTATACTCTCACACACAGATTGTCTATCTAGGTCAGTCCATCTAAGCCGCCACCACTCTTTCGACCTCATGGTGGGCCACGCTCACTCAATCTCTCTCTCTCTCTCTCTGTGTATGTCTCGATTGACCTCGCTCTTTCTTGGAGGAAAACGATATATCACCATGTTTGAGCTCAATTTGACCTATTCACATTGTATACTCTCTAACGCACATCGTCTATCTAGGTCACTCTCTCCAACCCGTCTCACTCTTTCGATCGCACGGCGACCCTATGTGATCGGTTGACCTTGCTTCCTCCCATGCACAGAATATATCTACACGTCTGTGACTGGATCATCTCTCAAGCTCTATCTTACAGCCCTCACCCTTGCCAAAAAGCTCAATCGGACAATATCTCTCCAGAGCATATATATTTGTTCAATGAATGTCGGACCACACTCGCTTTGTCTCTCTATCTATATGTCTCTCGATTGACCTCACTTTCTCACACCGTATCTTCCACGCATTGAAGCTACTACCTCTCCATCCCTCGCAAAGCCGGAGCTATTTACATTGCGAGGGGAACTCCAACCTTGCATTAATTTGTGTAGGCATTTATTCCAGTCGGTTTAGATTATATTTTCGTAGCATTTGGCCCACAACTACTCCAATCACCGTAGCGGGTAATTAAGCTACGGGGAGCACCTAATATGAGCACCAGGGAGCCGTTGGATCGAAGATGCTGCGGCACACACGAGGCCTGAATGTTTTATTTGCAAAAAAACCTTTGGAGAGTTTGGAAATTGCGCATAATTACAAAGACTACTCCCAAGCCATTGGATCTCACTTCCAACGGTGCAAAAACTCGTATCACCATAGTATCTAAGCTGCGCGGTGGATGTGATATTCTATGCCGCTGTCATTTTTGTTCGTAAACTTGCAAAAAACGTGTAACTCGTGCCATTACTTGTCTAACCGCGCAAAGTGTTTGTTCAAAAAAACCATCCTACACTGAAATATCGGAACGACACACGGGGGTCCCACTTGTCATTAATCAAATTTGGACCTAAAACTAACAAATCTGAAAGACGAGATTCGAACTGGCAACATGGACTACAAAGTGTAAGTCGATAGCCTGAAAAAACGAACGGTTGTTGGCTTTGTCCCATAACTTGATTTTATACAGTACTTGCATTAAGTAGAGTAGAGGGAGTGCCTTGTCAACACGTGCATGACCATTATCTCACTTACTGGTGGGTCCCAGGTCTGCAATCTCAATCTCTCTTCTCTCCATCGTCTAACCTTTGCACGGGCACACAGGAAGAGCAGCGCTAGCTTGCCGTGGTGTTATTACAACTCAAAAAACATGGAAAATAGAAGAATCGCCTAGAACAAGAGACGTTGTGGCTAGTCGAGATGGAGCTAACCACATCTATCCTCCATGCCACGTTTGCATGATGAAGCTGTGTGGCTAGTGGGCTGTTTTCAACCGACTGGCTGGGTCCCGAGGTCGAACCATAGGTACAACGTCTGATACAGTATATTTTTACATGCACATTTTTCCTCCATGCCGAGACATGTCACACCCTACCACGCGGTTTCGGGGTCCTCCCGAGTGGTGCACGCATATATTCTTCCTGGCGTGGGACGCCCTACCGCGTGTTTTCGGGGTCCTCCTCGGTCATAGCGCCGAAGCAAGTAAATGAGTCGTCAAATCACGAAAGACCACCTTTCCCGCCGAGTACATCAGTGAAGCATGGTGGCTAGCTAGTTGGGCTAGTTCGACCGATTAGCTAGGCCGCCACCACATTTGTTTTTTCACCCCTTTTTTATCTACTTGCCGGCAGGTAAATTTAAATATCCACCGCGGCGTTGCTCTGGTGTTTGGGTGCGGCAGGATTTTTAATTTTTTGATTGACGGGAGTAGGCACGGCAGGATTTTTAATTTTTTGATTGACGGGAGCAAGCACGGCAGAAATTAGTCACGATGACTCCGCCTGTACCCACTGCTCCCTGATGTGAGAAGTCGTCGACTGGTGTTTTACCATGGTGAAAACCAAAAGATTCCCCGTTTCCTCCGCCTTCCCGTAGATTGCATTGCCTTTTAGCCGTTTTGCCCCCTTTGCTTCCTCTCCCCATTGCTTCTACCTGGTGCCATGGCGGCGCAGCAGATCACGGAGTCCGAGGTGAGGCTCCTGTCACAGGAGCTCCATGCCAAGGATGCGGAGCTCAGGGCCAAGGACGTGGAGCTCCGTGAGCTCAAGGAGGAGAGGAGTGCCATGCTCCTCCGTTATGTGCGGGAGTTCACGAAGCTTCAAAAGCGTCAGGCGTCCACCACAAAGATGCTCGAGGCGTCGGCGGCGTTGCTGTAGAAAGCGGGAGATACGATAGGCCATCAGGGGAGCCGGCTAGAGCGCGAGCGGGCCGATCGTGACGAGGTCCAGGATCACCTCAGCGACTTGGTGAACCAAGTTGCCACGCACGTGTTGCGGCTGCGCGATGCCTACCGTCGTGCCAACACGACGATGCCGGCCGTCCGGCTAATCCCGTTCGACCACCCGGTCGACTTCAACGAGTTGCGTCTTCCTGACCTGGTCTCCTTCTTCACCTATATCTCCGAGGAGCTGAGCCGTCTCCACGTGATGGTGGGGGCTGAGCTGGATAAGGAGGGGTTGCAGGCTGCCGTCGCCGTTGCCGGGCAAATCCTTTCAGGGCTCCATCACCGGAATCCATTCGTGCCATTGGACGGCGTCTTTGACGAGCTGGCTCCCATCGACCGGGAGCGGGCTCTACGGGCGGTTGCACCCTGCATCACCAACGTCGTGCGCCTTGAGAAGCAGAGGGACTTCGATGGTGTTTAGGCACCCTCTACATGGGCATGTCCATGTCTCGGCGCAACATGACCGTTGGATCAAACTCAGACGGTGCAGATCAGTCACTGTAGCACAAAGCGTGTGGGTGTGTTTGGTTGCATTCTCATCTCAATATAGTTGTTTCCTCTTCGTGTATTTTTGTCAACCGACTAGTGTGGACTCATGCACCCTTCATGCACTCTGCCAAACACCCAAAAGTGGGTCGAGAAGGGAACTTTTGCTCCCATCCCGTGCACCCTTCATACACCCTGCCTAACACTATTCGTGCTTCATATGGTTCATGTTTCGTGGAGTACTATAGCACCGTACTCTCCGGGCGCTATGGACCTAGTTCTGTTAACATTGATCTCACCGTCCATTCTCGACCGGACAGTCGAAAAAGCGGTACTACGTTACATATAGGAGTAGTTGACATGCGCACAACATCATTTGTTATCGTCATATCTTACTACACTAGCAACAAGATTGTGTAGTACTGACGTATGAACCACTGCACATGCCTAGTAGTAGAAGCACTGTGTATGTTCAAGTGGCTGTCGTGTTTCGCACTCCTCCATTGTAAGAGTGGAAACGCTTGCCGTAATAATTTTTTTTCTTCTGAAAAACAGTGGACACGCTTGCCGTAATAGTTTTTTTTCTTCTGAAAAACAGTGGACACGCTCTACCGTGCGGATTCTCCTCCAGCCATGCACTAAATTACTCACTTTCGCCAACGTGTGGGATAGCCAGCATCGGGGTCCACCAGCCATGCACTAAATTACTCCGTAGTAGAGTGACGGTAGACTACCCCGATCGAAGCGCCGCAGTAATGCCCAATGAGCCGTCAAATAACAAAACCCCCTCCTTTCCAGCAGTAAGTTGGACGGACGAAGCAACCATCATTTCACTCTTCTCTCTTAGCTTCCTCTCTACCCAACCCTTGCTTCTGCCTCATCTTGTTCCTCATTTCTTCAAGAAAACCCCGACCTGCTTCTGCCATTGTTCTTCTCTCCCAAAGAAGGAAAGGTGAGCGCATCAATGGTGTTGATTCTGGCCAAGGCCCGGTCTTGCAACCCCGAGACTGATCCTATAATTCCCTCTATTTTCTTCTTTTGGGTTTGTGATTATGGTTTCTTTTCTTTTATTTCTGTTTGACAGTTTCTTGATCGACGCTGGAGCACCGGCCGAAGTGATGTCTATGTCTCTGGCCAAAACCGTCGAGGCTCATGGTACGAAGAAGCGCAAGCACCCCGCCGAGACTACCATAGACAAGCTCAAAGCCATCGCCCTGTCCAAGCCCCCCTCTCTGGGATCCCTCATTAAGAAAGTCCAGGTAATATCTCTTCTTGATGATCTTTTTCTCGATCTTGATCGTGTTTTTTCATCTAACACACATTACTAGTACTAGTAATACAACTTTCTGGGTGATCTTGCATGTGATTTTTGTGTGCCAAATGACGGTTCTAAATTCCTCTTTTGACCAAAACATGCGAGAGGTTGACACTGATTTCTTATAGATTACTTTCAACTACTCCCTCTGTCCCAAATTTCTTGTCTTAGATTTGTCTAGATACGGATGTATCTAATACTAAAATGTGACTTGATACATCCGTATCTAGACAAATCTAAGACAAGAATTTTGGGACGGAGGGAGTACTTTATGAACATCAATGCTACCTTTTAAGAGGGTATATTTGCCTCAGTAACTTGTGTTATGGATATTGCATATAATCCCTCTGCTCTCATGCCTTTGAAGACATGTTCTAGTGTCTTTGTTCACTCATTTATGTGCGTATATGTAGTCATATATGGAGTATAATATCGAAAATCATCTTATATTTCTGAATGGAGGTAGTAATAAAATATGGTTTCTGTTTGAATTAGAACCAGGTCCGCGGTGGAGATGAAGTTCTCAAAGTCATGTCGTGTGAACTGGAAGACCTGATGATGAGTTCTACTGCTGAACTATCCTGCTGCTGTGTCCTTGTCGCCACATGTCCTGAATTAGTGTTTTCCTGTAGCATTGTTGTCATGCGTGTTCTCGAGGCTATACTTGACCACAACAATTTCCTGGTTGTGCCTTCGATTACGAAGGGTGTGGTTCTTGTAAAGCTTCCCAACAAATTTGATGCGGCCTGTCTTCATCATCATGTTTATGAGTGGAAAGACCACTCTGTTAGGTTCTCCAAGGTTGACAAGATGGTGATGGTGCATGTAGACATCTCACACGAAGTCCATGGACTAGTCAGTTATGCGGGGTTCATCCAGTAGGTCGGTGGCAAAAAATAGTCTGTAGAGTTTAGTTAGTGCAACTTTGCTTGTTCGTAGTAAGTACTATTGTTTAGTACTTGATTTGTGTTTGTGAACCCTGTATTGTTTATTAGTACTGCCGCTTTTGGTGTGTGGTCAGTCCTGAGAACGGTCTATGTTAATGTCTGTCCACTCAATTCATACTGTATATTTTGAAGTATCCATATCATATTTTTTTTAGGACGGTCTATCAATTATGGTTACACTCCAATATCTGTATGCATTGCAGGGTTTATCGCACCCACCAGGATTTCCAGCCCCATGGATGTTCGGTCCATACGATTTGTCACGACCTTTGGACTGTCCTACTTGTGGGAGTAGGCGGGGCCCCTGCATGCCACGCATAGTTGGACGATCAATCTTCTGTTTAGTACTTCAACATAGTGATTTCCTGGTAAGGATTCACTCATGTCACATCAAGTAAATCTTATTGATTTACTGTCTAAATCTTGTTGATTTAATGTCATGGTTTCTTTCTTTTCCTGTAATTTCACGATGCAGGTTTTGCCATGTGACATTCATCACAGAATAAACCGTTTGGTTTGCTCTACAATGGCTATTTCTGCAGGTTTCACTTCTTATGTCGTGTCAGTAACAAAGGCACTGTCCATCACTTATATTACTAGAAAAAATTGGATCAATCTGTTGTCTGAGTACAAGCTGAATCCCTATGATGAACTGCAGTTTGGTTTAACAAAAACGCCACAATTAGTCCTTCTCGCGTTTAAAAGAAATGAAGAAAAAAATTGGATCACGGTCACGGATCCTAGTCAAGTTAGAAAGTTGATCATAGAAGACCAGACACGATCGCCGTTGTCTCGCACAGATCAAGCACCGACAGTTGCTCTAGCACTGACACCGGCAGCAGCTTAGTCTGATCCAGCTGAGGATTGGGCACCGACCGCGTCAGCGGATCAGTCTGATCTACCGGAGGATCGGGCATCGACACCGGCACCTGCTCCGACACCGGCACCAACTCTACAAGGAGCACCATCTCCGGCAGCAGCGGCGGCTTCGGCACCTGCACCAACACTTGCACTTGCATCTGCTCCAGCCCATGCAGTTGCACCAGCAACAGACTGGGCTGCAGTTCACACTTCATATACCAAAGTCCTTACAAAAACTGACATGTCCACCTTCTTGGTAAGCATTGGCCGCCCAAGTGCTTCGTTCTTTTTTCTTTCCATGTTGTTTCACATGATTCACTGTGTTGATCTAACTGTTTGGGTATGTCTTCTTGTTTGCAAACAGAGAATTCCTAGAGCAACGAGGGAGTCGTTCAACAATCCGGGCGACCGCGGCCAAGTTTCTCTTACCATGCGCAGCCTTGGTGTGAATGAACCTGCTCAATATATCGTAAGTACAAAGGATGGTCGCATGATGATTGATGCTAAAGGATGGTCAAGGTTCAAGTCTAAATCATATCTTGCGGTAGGGTATGATGTCAAAATCGAACTTTCTCGGCAAGGAGAGCTGGTCCAAATCAACTTTGAAATTCTTCAGTAGCAGCACGCAACTGCCTAACTGATCTATCCTCCGAGAGATTTTGATGTAATAATCTGGCATGGTGAAACAAGTGTCCTGTGTGCATAAGTATTATGATAGTATTATTTATCACATGGTATATCGTTGATAGAATTGCAACTCTGATTGCTGGTTAGGAACTGTCGTTCGATTTCATTCCAACAGCTGCCGTGCTTTATTCAATTTTGTGTATTCGCCTTGCGACAGCATCTAAAACCAGCGTCGCACCGATCGCTTGCGATATGAAAAGCGCTAAGCTAGAATACATGGGCCCCCAAACATGCAAGGTCAGCCTGCGGCCCGAAGTCCAGAACCTGGTTTCGAGAAGCACTAGCTCAGTGCAGAAGTGGCGTCCTCCTCCTGCTGTGGGTTGGGCGAAGATGAATGTTGATGCTGCGTTATCTTGCAATGGTGAAAGGGTAGCCCTGGCAGTTGTGAGCCGAGATCATGTAGGCTTCTTCCTTGGAGCATCGGCACTAGTGTGCGAAAGTGTTACTGATCCAGAGATCCTAGAGGCAATGGCATTTGCGAGGGGCTATCTCTGGCTCTTGACTTAAACCTGCAACAAGTTTAGATTAGCACCGATTGTTCAGCAACAGTCAAGCATATCGGAGAGGCATACTTGGGGCCCAGCAAAGTTATTATGGATGAGATCAAGATGAAGAAGAATATGTTCCAAACCATGGAGATCATACATGAAAAACGCGAGTGTAATGTTGAAGCGCATGTGCTCGCAAAAGCAGCTACTTCTTTGCCCTGTGGACGCCATCTTTGGCTCACAGGAACCCCTGAAACTATTTGTATACCTATGACTGTTAATCTTCAATAAAGCAGCTTTTATCCCTCAAAAAATCTGAGTATTATATTCTCAGCTGAACCCCCATAATGCCCGTGCGTTGCAGAGTGAGTATATTTCTCGGCAAGGTGAGCCTGTGATATAAAAGTTTTGTATATTTCTTTATAGAGGGAGTATCTCTCTGTCAAAAAATATATTTATGTGTAACTAGTTACTCCTGTCTTTCTTCTTCCTTTCGCTGATATGTGGGGCAACCAGCAACGGGGTCGACGTGCCATATGCACAAATTAGAGTGCACAACTTCATGGTAGACACACCCCGGTCGTAGCGCCGCAGTAATGCCCAATGAGCCGTCAAATCACAACCCCCCTTTCCAGCTTTAGCAGTAAGCTAGACGGACGAAGCGGCAATATTTCACAAGGCCTGAATCCCCTTCTCCCTCGTCTGCTTGTTCAGAGAAAACCCCCTCTCGGCGATTGCATAGGGTTTTCTCATGGACAACCAGGTACGAATTCTTCATCCATCCCCGATAAACCCAAGTCCCTTGGTCGCAGGTAATCCTAGGATGGCAGCCGCCACCGTTGATGCATTTTTCTTCCTACTGAATCTAGTGTGTTTCATTTGCAGTGCCCGAAGTGCGAGTACCCTACAGGTTTCTGCACCCTCGGCGAGACGCCACACTTGTTCCTTCTCATCCTAACACAACATTTTGAAACACGCATAGTATGTTCCTAGAATCCTCTTTTCTATCCGGGAGGGTGGGGGTTTAATGAACATGTTGTGTTCTCATATTATTTTTCCTGCAGTGTATTATTTGCTCTGGCAGAACACATGTACTCAAGATGCTTGGCCTTGCCATAACTGAATACACTAGTTTAATGGTCACAGTGAAGACAAGCCATGGATATAAGTTCCCAGTTGGGTTCATGAACCAAGAAGATCACTGCTTTTTTATGGCCGAACTTGGATAAACTTTCTCAAGTGTTACAGACTAAAAGTTGGCGCACGAATGTTGATGGAAATAGCAGAACCTGGTCTCATCTTCACTGTGATCTTCCACCCGACGTCGTTCCAATTGTTCACCCATGTTAGTTTTGTATCTGGTTCTTGCTTGTTGCCTCGATTACTTCTTAATCCACCTATTCTATCTAACTAATCACAATTTAACTTTAGAAGTAGCAACGAATCTCTCACGAAGATGCTACTTCGAACTAATATTTTCTTATAATTGGTGGCACGTGTAGGTTTTTTCAGAGTTAAGCAGTTTGCACGTTTGTTACTCTATAATAACTCGGCTGTTACTAATGGCATTGAAGTTGACTGGATCGACATCCACAAGTTCCTACACTTTATTGATCGTCTTGAGGTCCTTGTGGGGCGTTTCAATGGTGGAAGGCCACGTGGGATATGTGTGCCACTGCTGGACTCGTTGAACAGGTCCAACTGTGTCGAGAAACTTATGGTACGAGCTGTTTTCTGTTATATATGTTGTTCATAAACTATTGCTTATACACAGTTTTACAGCTGTGATCTTCTTGAAACAGGAACTGCCGAGTTCTATTGTTCCTATACAGATGCCTGACCATGGTCGGGTCAGACTTGCGCTTGGTCACAACATGATGTTTATGTCGACCTACTCAATTCCCCTTGGAGGTGAAAAGATACTTATTCATGGGTGGTCTCAAATAATGAAGGCCCGTCCATCTTGGAGAATAAGACAGAAGATTATGTTCATGCTTTCAATGGCTCTAAAGCGAATATCCTGTTTATTGACCACGTTGCGAGATTAAGCCGTTTTCAGAAGGTTGTGGATGCGCGGGGTGGCGCCTGGGCCTTGTCCTGGGGCTTGGCAGCCTCACCCTTGGTTAACTGTAGGCAAAGTAGCATTGTTCGAGGCATGCTTTGTACAGTTGAACCTGTATAAGTACTCATACCGCTTTCAGCTTTGGTTGTTAAGTGCCCCTGCTGGTTTCAGTTAAGGTTGTTAAGTACTCCTGCTGCTTTTACAGTCTGTCGTGTTTCTTTAGTCCTGTCTTCCTCCAGCCGCCAAAACCAAACCGGCGCCGGCGGGGCTGCCTTCTTCCGCCTCCCACGGCTGGCTGCGCCTCAGCGCACGCATCGCCGCCCCACCGTCTCCTAAATCGTTAGCGCCGATGTCCTCCACGCGCTTTGGTGTGCTCGCCGCGGCGCCACCCTCTCGCGTTGTCAACATGGTCAACAAACAATAGGAATCAGCAGAAGTACGTGGAGAGGATGACAGTAGGGGCCCACCACATCAGCGTATGGAAAAATAAAATGCTTCCTCCTAGTGTTTTCCTGACATCTGGGACCCACGACATTGTGAGCGTATATAGTCAATAGACAAGAGAACAACACAAGATCGGCTGACACCTGGGACGTAGCTACTCGAGCAGTAATTTTTTTTGTTTGGTATTGTTGAGAGGGAGCAAGGTTTGAACTGGGCTGTGGCCCGTCTAGCCCAGGCTTATATTTTATGTTCACGATGTGACCAGCCTAGCTATTTTTTCTTTGTGAAAATGAGCCCAGTTTATTTTTTCTGAAGAATACCCAATCTAGGCCTACTTATTTTTCTACGCCATGATGGGCTGCAACTCTTTCAAGACGCCTGCAAATCTTGAAAGTAATATGAAATGGGTTGTAAATATAAAAACATATGACAAATTGGCAATTACTTTATAATTTCTGAATTTTATTACATTTTCAGATTCCTATTTCACTGGGCATTAACATAATTTAAATATATATTCAAAGTACTTTAAATTTGGCTGGAGATTTCGGTATTAAAAATAGTTTGGAGCCCACAGAAATATGCGAAATTGGTCCTGGCCAACCAAAAAAAAGACTGCAATAAATTGCATAAGAAGTTGCCATGAGCTATATATAAATTATTAAAAAAGAGGGAGTGGTCTGACTTGAGGGCCTGTTTAGTTGACGTGTATGCAAGATTTTTTTAGTTATTATATACGTCAACAAATGATTCTAGCGGGCGTAACCGTTGGATGTCAATCCAACGGCCTTCGTGTTTCTTCAATCTCTGATCTTCTTGCTCCAGCCGCCAAAGTAGCACCGGCGGGACCGCCTACTCCCGCCTCCCGTGGCCGGCTGTGCTTCCGCGCAGGCCTCAGCGCCCCCTACTACTCCCACCACTGGCCAGGGCATCCCTCTACTCACCCACACCCCCTGTTATTCTGCGGCGACGGCAGCCTCCTACTGCAGCCGAACCGGTGAACGCTCATACTCCTCTCCGCGTGGGCATCCACTTCCGCGTCTTCCCCGGCTCCGCGTCGTCCCCTTCCTATGCCTCGCCGTCGTCCACCGCCGTGGTGCTCTCGGCGCGGCGTGGTCAATGTGGTCAACGACCGACTTCCATCGGAAGAGTACTTTACGTGGACAGGCTGACAGCTGGGTCCACGACAGCCACAAGGAAGTGCCTCCTTATTACTCGAAAAATAATTATTCCTCCACCTGATAGCGGGGACCCACCGGACGGGCCACTAGTATTTTGCGAAAAAATCGTTTCCCCCTGACTGCTGGGACCCACTGGACGGGCCACCGTATTTCATGAAAAAAACGTTCCCCCCGCTGTCAGCTCGGACCCACCGGAAGTGCCTCCTTATTACGCACAAAAAAATGAATACTCCCCCGGCTAGCTAGGACCCACCTTGGTGGGAGGCTGACTTGTGGGCCTACTAAGTTGACGGGGACGAAGGGCTTTGTCAACTTAGTCAATATGAACGATTCTAGCTCCAGTGACCGTACGATGTCCATCCAACGGCCGTAGTGCTTCTTCAACCTCTGGTCTTCTTGCTCCAGCCGCGCAAAGCAGCGCCGGTCGTGTCGCATGCTCCTACCTCCCGTGGCCGGCTGTGCTGCCACGGAGGCCTCGCCGTCCCCTAGTATTCCCACCGCTGGCCAGGCCCTGCGGCGACGGCGGCCTCACACCGCAGCCGAACCAGTGAACCCTCATACTCCTCTCCGCGTGGGCTTCCACTGCCGCGTCTTCCCCGGCTCCGCGTCGTCCCCTTCCTAGGCATCGCCGTCGTCCACCGCCATGGTGCTCTCGGCGTAGTGTGGTCAATGTGGTCAACGATCGACTTCCATTGGAAGAGTACTGTGCGTGGAGACACTGACAGCTGGGTCCACGGCCGCAGCAAGGAAGTGCCTCCTTATTACGCGCAAAATAATTATTCCTCCACCTAACACCGGGGACCCACCGGATGGGCCACCGTATTTCGCGAAAAAAACGTTTGCTCCTGACTGCTAGGACCCACCAGCTACATCTTCGCACACAAGGAAAGTGCGTGACAGTCGGGACCCACCTGGTCGAAGAGTACGTAGCGTTGCCATTCTAGTCGTGAATGTGTACGTACATATATACTGGTCGATGTAGAGGCGCGCACGTGTCATAGTAGAGGTGCGCACGTAGCATGTACACATACGTACAGCGGCCAGGGTGCAAGAAAGAAAATACGGCCACGTATGTGTACATACGGCGGGGTCTCGAACGCCTACTCGTGCATACGTATGGCCAGGGCTCGTGTACATGGCTGGGTCGGAACAGAGAAACAGCGTCGTCGTCGTGTTCATGGGAAGGCAACGGAATGCGTCGTGTTCATGGGGATGCAACGGAATGCGTCGTGTTCATGGGGAGGCAAGGGAATGCGTCGTGTTCATCGGGAGGCAACGGAATGCGTCATGTTCATCAGGAGGGCTTGGACGGAACAGGCGATAGAAACGAGGCCTGGCGTGTCGCAGAACGGAGGAAACGGCCTTGTGTTTGACCGGCCACATTCGAAACGGGATCATGTTCATTGGGAGGGGTCTGGAGTACCACAAAACGGAGGAAACGGACCTCCTACAGTCGAAACGGGGGTCCTGTTGATCGGGAGGGGTGTGGCGTACCGCAAAACGGACGAAACAGACTTGTGTTCGAGCGCTACGGTCGAAACGGGGGTCCTGTTCATCGGGAGGGGTGTGGCGTACTGCAAAACGGGACTCCACGGGATACTGTTCATCTCCACTGTCGACCCCCTCCAACCTCCACGAGCTACTGTTCATCCACCGTCGACCTCCTCCAGCCTCCACCTGCGACTGTTCATCCACGGGCTCCTGTTCATCCAGCCTCCACCGCGCGCTACTCCACCGGCTACTGTTCAACCATCCCTCTCCACGGGCTCCTGTTCAACCACCCCTCCATGGGCTACTGTTCATCCTACCCTCCACCGTCTATTGTTCATCCTGCCCTCCACAGGGTGGTCCTGTTCATCCAGCCCTTCACGGGATCCTGTTCATCCAGCCCCAACCGGCTCGATCGATCGGGGTCCTGTTCATCCAGAGGCAACACCACGGGGTCCTATTCATCCACCCCCACCGGGAACTGTTCATCCACCCCCCTGCAACGCTCACTGTTCATCCAGAGGCAGCATCAATCGGCTTCAGTTAATAGCAGTAGCGAAGGAATCGCTCGATCGTGTTCAGTTAACAGCCATCGATCGATCGCTCGTGTTCAGTAACGTGTAGCCTGCAGTGCAATCGCTCGGGTTCAGTTAGAGCCCAACGCCTCGCTCGGGTTCAGTTAGAGCCAATGCCTCGCACACACACGCGTACGTGTACGAGAGAAACGCGCATTGCTCGGCCCCCGACCTCCCACCGTAACCGGGACTCCCCGAAATTTTCCTCCCCCTCGCTTCTACCATGGTTTTTTCCGTCATGGATGGCCCAAAGAATGTCATGCAGCTGCGTCTCCGGCCCGCCCAGGACGAAAAGCCCATTTTCTGTCATGATTTTTTGTCATAGAAGTAGGAGCCCACCACAGCTATGATGATACCGGGTTTTCTCACAATTATCATCATAGAAGTGTCATATGTCTAACAGAAAAAAATTTCGTTCGGCCCAAAATGTCACGGATGTGTCTTTTTTTGTAGTGACATGAGTATATATAGGCGAAAGAAGTAGGTCGGCGGGCCCACGAGGGTGGGGGCGTGCCCTCCTACCTCGCGTCCGCCTCGTTTCTTCCTTGACGTCCACTCCAAGTCTCCTGGATTGTGTTTGTTCCAAAAATAACTCTCCCAAAGGTTTCATTCCGTTTGGATTCCATTTGATATTCCTTTTCTGCGAAACACTGAAATAGGCAAAAAAACAACAATTTGCACTGGGCCTTGGTTAGTAGTTTAGTCCCAAAAATAATATAAAAAGGTATATTAAAGCCCATTAAACATCCAAAACAGATAATATAATAGCATGGAACAATCAAAAACTATAGATACGTTGGAGACATATCAGCTACTATGACCTTTATTAAATATGGCATTCATCTCATGCTCTGGGACACAACGCTTAATCATGTCATCCAGCCCATGCCGCTAAAGTAAAGGATCAACCCAGAAATAGTATTTCAGCTCACTGGAAAAAATACCTCTGATGATAGTTCATATCCGATGGCATGTACTTCCCTGCAAGGAAGTTAGCGTAATTTGCAAACCAAAGTTCTATCTTTTTAATCATAGCCAAAATCTCACTGGAAAGGATTCATTTATTGGAACTGGGTCATAAGGTATTATTTCCATGCGCGACAGGTGGTCCGCAGCTGAGTTGTGTTCACCCTTGCGATCTACTATCCACAAGTCAAACTCTTGAAGTAGTAATATCCATTGAATCAAATGAGGCATAGCATCCTTCTTGACTAGAAGATAACGTAAGGCACCATGATCTGCATGTGAACTATTACTTTTGAGTTAATAATATAAGGTCTAAATTTATCACAATTAAAAACAACGACAAGTAGTTCTTTCTTAGTCGTGGCTAAATGCTTTCAATCTTCATCCAAACTCCTCTAGCATAAAGAAAACATTTAGCATCTTATCATCCCGGTACCCTAAGGCAGCTGCAATAGCATAGTTTCTAGCATCACACATTATCTCAAATGGCTCATCCTACTTTAGAAGTTGGATGATCGAAGTCGTGATCAATGCACTGTAGCGACCCGATCCCAATGGATCGAAGTCTCTGTGCTTAAGTGTCATCTCTGGATCAGTATGCTGACACACACAGTACTCGAGGAATTATAATAGAGTTTAATCACACATTTTATTAGATCGAGGTCCTCAAAAGGGTATTTATTACATAAATATGGTTGAATGCCATCTAAATAAAATAACTACGGAAACTTCATAGGTAAATGAGTCCATCCAAATCATCCAACTCCACGACAAAATTGAGTGCAGAAGAATGACCTATCGCACCTTAATCCTCATTGAAAAACTCTGGAACATGAGACGTTGCAGCCGCATAGGTCGGCACATGGAATATGCTGGCAATGTCACACCATAGAAGAATAATGAACAATATCTATCTCTCTATGCATATTTGGCTGGTGGAGGCTCTAAGTTAATTTTTTGCATAAAGCTAATTTTTTCCTACAACAAAGGAATTTGATTTATTTACTGAAGTTTATGCCATTATTGAGATGGTTTCTCCAACTCAATCCCAAAATACCCAAGTTCTTAATAACCCAATTTATTAATAAAATAAAGTGATGAGATCAACCAATAATTCACTTCTAGATACTCAAATTTGTCCATAGCCGGGGACACGGCTAATCATGATTAGTTTATACACTCTGCAGAGGTTTGTGCACTATTCCCCACAAGACTCGACCACCTCCATGATCGGAAGATCGAGACATAGTTTTTATGAAGAGGTCCCCTTAACCCTGGGCAGTACCCATCCCAACTATAAACCCCTAATTTCGTTGTACCACCTGGTAAGGTTTCCTACAACATACTTGATTACCCACAAGTATATGGGATCAATTGTAGCTCTTTTCGATAGGTAAGAGTGTCGAACCCAATGAGGAGCAGAAGGAAATGACAAGTGGTTTTCAACAAGGTAATGTCTGCAAGTGCTGAAATTGTAAGTAACAGAGTAGTTTGATAATAAGATATTTTGTAACGAACAAGTAATGACAATAGTAACAAAAGTGCAGAAAGGTATCCCAATCCTTTTGAGGCAAAGGACAGGCCAAAACAGTCTCTTATAATAAGCAAAGCATTCTTGAGGGTGCACGGGAATTTCATCTAGTCACTTTCATCATGTTGATTCGATTCGTGTTCGCTACTTTGATATGTGGGTGGACCGGTGCTTAGGTATTGTTCTTACTTGAACAAACCTCCTACTTATGATTAACCCCCTCGCAAGCATCCGCAACTACGAGAAAAGTATTAAGGATAAATGCTAACCATAGCATTAAACATTTGGATCCAATCAGTCCCTTACGGAATAGCCCATAAACTAGGGTTTAAGCTTATGTCACTCTTGCAACCCATCATCTAATAACTACTCCAGAATGCATTACCTTAGGCCCAAATATGGTGAAGTGTCATGTAGTCGATGTTCACATGAAACCACTAAGGGAATCACAACATACATACTATCAAAATATCAAACACATATCAAGTTCACATGATTACTTGCAACATGATTTCTCCTGTGACCTCAAGAACAAAAGTAACTACTCACAAGTGATATACATGCTCAAGATCGAGGGGTATTAAATAGCATAATGGATCTGAACATATAATATTCCACCAAATAAACCATATAGTAATCAACTACAAGATGTAATCAACACTACTAGTCACCCACAAGCACCCATCTATAGTTCCGGTACAAAGATTGAACACAAGAGATGAACTAGGGTTTGAGAGGAGATGGTGCTGTTGAAGATGTTGATGGAGATTGCCCTCCCCAAGATGGGAGAGTTGTTGGTGATGATGATGACGATGATTTCCCCCTCCGGGAGGGAAGTTCCCCCAGCGGAATCGCTCCGTCGGAGGGCAAAAGTGCTCCTGCCCAAGTTCTGCCTTGAGACGGTGGCACTCCATCCTAAAAGTCCTCTCCTTATTTTTTATAGGTCAAAATGACTTATATACCAGAAGATGGGCACCGGAGGTGGGCCGAGGGGATTACAACCCAGGAGGGCGCGCCTGGGCTCCCTGGCGCGCCCAGGTGGGTTGTGCCCACCTAGTGGGCCCCTCTAGCACTTATTGGCTCTAATATTCCTCATATATTCCATAAAAAATCTTTGTAAAGTTTTAGCTTGTTTGGAGTTGCACAGAATAGGTGGCCTGACGTAGCTTTTCCAGGTCCAGATTTCCAGCTGCCAGAATTCTCCCTCTTTGTTTGTACCTTGCATATTATGAGAGAAAAGTGTTGGGTTCTATGGTAGGTTGCGCCGACTGCAAATTAAAATTTCCTACGCGCAGAACAATCAAGAACATGCTACGGGAGATGGATCACAGTTCTTTACCACTAGACGCGAAGTGTCGTGCAGTGGAAGAAGAGTTGGGGCAGCGTGTCCGCATGTATCGTCTCCTCCTCGTTCGATCTCCCTCGTATAGCCGGTAGTCGGTTCCCACGTGCAGGTTCGCTGGAGCGGCACAAGTGCATCGCCTCTAACGGTATCCGCGCGTGTAGGAGGAACATCGTGCGGCGGACTGCTAGGTCCGATCACACAACCGGCAGCGAGTGGAGGTGTGTATTCGCAACACATGCAAACCCTAGTGACAACGCCGAAGCGATCAATCCTGTGAGTGTGTGGCACCTCCACTTTATATAGGCGTCTGTCGCGGGCTCAACACTTGGTCCTCGCACGGACCCTATATCCCATAAGTCTACTCGGCCACAATCCAAATACAGATCGGATCACATCCGACCAGTGTCCTCGGATCCGACCTCGTAGGTTCCTTCCCTTAAGCGCGCGACCCCTTAGGTTCAAGCTGGCTTGGTCGCAGCTCGGATCACCTCTGAACTGCACAGTTGGTAGCGGCCTCTAGCAAGGCATGCCGAACACCAAACAGACTATGAAGCTGGTTAGGCGAACCTGTACATCATCTTCCATTCCTTTTGCCACACAATATATGTTGTCGGGCTCAAGGCGAGTCTGTCATCCTTGTGCTAGCCCGACCTCTTTCTCGTTCCAGTGATGCCGACCACAAACCGGATTATCTCATAATCCATGTCACAGGGCCATGCTTATCTTAGTCGGATCGCACGAGGGGCCCAGAGTATATCTCTCCTGATTGGAGGGGCAAATCCCATGTTGCTCGACCACGTCTCGCAGCATGGTTCTGGACAAACCTGAAACCTACCTTTATAACTACCCAGTTACGGAGTAGCGTTTGGTCAACCCAAAGCAAGTCTGTCACCATCTCGAGTACATGTGTCAGCTCAGGTCTTATGACATAGAACATATGTTGTACTCGAGACTCACAGATGACATATTGTTGCGTCTCATAGTTGGGTCTGTCCGACTCGGACCTTATCTCGACTAGGATCCGACTACGTCGAATCCGACCAGACCTTTCCAAGTCCATATTATCCGGTTAGCATCCAATGCTCCATGGCTAGTGAGACCAAGCCATCGACCGTGCCATATGCTAGTCTAGTCGGCTGCGCGTCCACACAGCCCTTTCGACTAGGGACCTTTTAGGACGTTCATCATACAATGCATAGTCCCACAAACAAGTCATGTACTTGCTGATACACATCATTGATAATGTCCAAGGACTATCTTTATTCATAAACACAAAGGAACTATCATCATAAGTGATTGCCTCTAGGGCATATCTCCAACAAAAAGGCATTAGAATTACTCCAAAAAGCATTATTATACATAAAAACATCATAAATAACAGTAGAAAAACATAATGCAAAATGGACATATCAGTACTCCACTATGCTAGAGCCCATACAGCTTGTGGCTGCACACGGAAGTGTCTAGGCATGAAATACCATTTGATACCTTTGAGCCTGGATGGCATTCCGTACGGTGATCTCACGGGTCCTCTGGGATCCCCTAGGGCAAGCACTGGATTCTCTAGGTGCCCCAACCATTCCACCCAGAGTTGTGTCAATGTTGCCACCATAAGGTTAACCCAAAATTATTATTTCTCTCACAACTTGCATGAATCACACATACCACCCCGTCTACAAGCATGGCTAAGCAATTTAACATGTAATGATAATTCCCGGGTGTTGTCAAGGTTGATAGGTTCCTACCTCACTAAACTACAAAGCATACCCACAATCTCAATTCGAACTCATGCAAATATTGGGTAGAACTAATGCATAGTGAAAACCGGGTAATAAAAGTATGATCAAAGTGTGAACTTTCCTTCTGACGATCGTTGCACTCTAGGGATTGGTAATACTCAGCCTTGCACTCCGGGATCTACCATAATCAAACAATCAAAGATCCAAAAAGAAAACAAAGAAAACACTTGTGAAAAACTCCGAAACAACCAAATAAAGATTCTGAATAGTAGCATATTTTTTAACAGTAGCAAAATTATTTGATTTTAGTCTTAACAGAAAGTACATGTCAAGATCTTTGATTTGCAAAACGAATCAACTAAATCAGAGTTACAAAACTCAAGTTATGGTCTAATGAAGTTTAAATTTGAATCTAAGCTAATTCAAATTTTAAATTGTAAAAAATATATTTAGTTGGGTCATCTCGATATATGGGTTTTTTATTAAACCATAGGAAAAGAATCAACTAAATAGTATTTGTAGAATTAAAGATATGCTAAAAGAAAATTTGGATCGCAATCTAAAATTGGAATTTTTTGAAGAAAAAAAAACCAATTTTGGCCAGAGGCCATGTGGCGTTCTCTGGTTAGCTGGGTAAGTGTTTGCTGCATGTGAAATGGTGGACGAATGATTCTTAAGGAAAACAGACCATGGAGGCTAAAAAAACTAAACCGTAAGCCAGTTCGATCTACCGAAGAAAACCAATCAAATAGAACCATTTTTTTAAACAGGGGTGAACTAGGCACTTGTGTCGCTTACAAAGAGGAACGTAGCGTTTGTTGGAACGAGGTAATTTCAAAAAAATTCCTACACACACGCAAGATCCATCTAGGTGATGCATAGCAACGAGAGGGGAAGAGTGTTGTCTACGTACCCTCATAGACCGTAAGCGGAAGCGTTATGACAACGTGGTTGATGTAGTCGTACGTCCTCACGATACGACCGATCCTAGCACCGAAGGTACGGCACCTCCGCGATCTACACACGTTCAGCTCGGTGACGTCCCACGAAATGTAGATCCAGCTCAGTGTCGGGGAAGAGCTTCTCATCTCGACGGCGTGATGACAGTGATGATGAAGTTACCGACGCAGGGCTTCGCCTAAGCACTACAATGATATGAACGAGGTGGAAATCTATGGAGGGGGCACCGCACAAGGCTAAGAGATCAACTTGTATGTCTATGGGGTGCCCCCCTCCCCCGTATATAAAGGAGTGGAGGAGGGGATGGCCGGCCCTCTCTATGGTGCGCCCTAGGGGGAGTCCTACTCCCACCGGGAGTAGGATTCCTCCCTTTCCCTAGTAGGAGTAGGAGAGAAGGAAGGGGGCCGCCCCCACCCAATTCGGATTGGGCTAGGGGGGCGCACCCTCCACCTTTCCCTTCCTCTCATGTATTCCACTAAGGCTCAATAAGGCCCATATACTCCCTGAGGAGTTCCAGTAACCTCTCGGTACTCTGATAAATGCCCGAACTCATCCGAAACCATTCTGATGTCCAAACATAGGCTTCCAATACATCTATCTTTATGTCTCGACCATTCTGAGACTCCTCGTCATGTCCACGATCATATCCAGGACTCCGAACTACCTTCGGTACATCAAAACCAATAAACTCATAATACCGATCGTCACTGAACGTTAAGCATGCGGACCCTACGGGTTCGAGAACTATGTATACATGACCAAGACTCATCTTCGGTCAATAACCAATTGCGGAACCTGGATGCTCATATTGGTTCCTACATATTCAACGAAGATCTTTATCGGTCAAACCGCATAACAACATACGTTGTTCCCTTTGTCATCGGTATGTTACTTGCCCGAGATTCGATCATTGATATCTCAATACCTAGTTCAATCTCATTATCGGCAAGTCTCTTTACTCGTTCCGTAATGCAACATCCATAATTAACTCATTAGTCACATTGCTTGCAAGGCTTATAGTGATGTGCATTACCGAGAGGGCCCAGAGATACCTCTCCGATACACGGAGTGACGAATCCTAATCTTGATCTATGCCAACACAACAAACACCATCAGAGACACCTGTAGAGCATCTTTATAGTCACCCAGTTACTTTGTGACGTTTGATAGCACACTAAGTGTTCCTCCGGTATCCGGGAGTTGCATAATCTCATAGTCATAGGAACATGTATAAGTTATGAAGAAAGCAATAGCAACAAACTAAACGATCATCGTGCTAAGCTAACGGATGGGTCAAGTCAATCACATCATTCTCTAATGATTTGATCTCGTTCATCAAATGACAACTCTTGTCCATGTCTAGGAAACTTAACCATCTGTGATTAACGAGCTAGTCAAGTAGAGGCATACAAGTGACACTTTGTTTGTCTATGTATTCACACATGTACTAAGTTTCCGGTTAATACAATTCTAGCATGAATAATAAACATTTATCATGATATAAGGAAATAAATAATAACTTTATTATTGCCTCTAGGGCATATTTCCTTTAGCGTTGGGGTGGAGCTCGGGCGTGGTGGTGGCGGCAGTTATGGCGGTCGGCGGCGGCAGTGGTGGGGTAGAGGAGATGCAGCGGGGTGTCGCGGTCTCAGGGGTGGTATCAGAGACGATTGGTGACGATGGATGGCGACGGGATGAGGTGATGAAGCTTGGGCGCTCTGGATGCTCCGGCGAAGACGGTGAGGTCGGGGTGGCGTCTGTAGATGATGACAGGATGCAAGACCATGTCAAATAGAACCTCGAGATCGAGAGAAGTCGAGTTACAGAAGTAGAAGGCTCGGAATGGCTCACCGACATGGGAAAACGGCGATGAACTGTAGCGTCTTAGGCGAGATTGGAACGACGAGTGCGAGCGATTGGGGTGGATTTGGTGAGGGGTTTTCAAGGGAATCGGTCGAGAGGGGTAATGGGTATTTATTGGGCATCTTTCGTGGGCAAGGGGTTGACTCGGGATAGGATTCCCACGAGTTTGAATCGAAGTCGGTGTCGGGTACGTGTCCAGGAAGAGTTCTGTCTCCGTGGGGAAGAACAAAGGGTGGGGACCAGCATCAGGGAGAGAGAGGTAACGAGAGAGAGAGAGAGAGATCAGGCGAGCGAGGGGAGCGGTGGGGCGAGTGGCTGGGCAGGCCTCGCTGCGCCTGGCCTACCGGATGCGGGCGATTTTGTTTATAAAACCAAGTCTCACAATTTTATAGCAACACAAAAACGCCTAAACCACTAAGTAAAAATATTCTAAAAAAAGTACAGAAAATGCACATAATTATATGGTCTTATATATGACCTTGTGGACTTTTATTCGGCCTAAAATGCAAATTTAAAAAATAAACATTTTTGCTATGCTAATCAAAGTTGCATCAAAATAATTTGCAAATAAAACCAAATAAATATATTTTGATTTCAAATTCAATTTCCAATATTTCCCTTCTATTTTGGAGAAGTCCTTTTATCTTCTTTTTTTACATAATGGAAGTGAATTTTGGATGAAACCAAATTTGATCCGAACTCCAATTTTTTAAATTTCAAAATTGGTTTTAGGGAAACTTCCAACTCTGTCTTTTTGGTCCTTGAGTTGCTCAAAGTCCCTAGGACCTGATTCAATGAAAATCAATGGAGGCAGAATTCATAAATCATGGATGCATATGAATGATCTATTTATAAACATCCAAATTGAAAATTGGGATGTTACATGCACATCTCAATTTTATATAAGCTTGGGTAAAACTCTTGTCAAATAAATACGGTACATCTTCTTGCAAAAGGTCAATCAAAGGTTTCAACAATTTAGAGAATTCCTTAATGAATCTTCTATAGAAACTAGCATGCACTACTAGGGAAAAGCCTATACACAGAATCTTACCAGCAGCGTGCTTTAAAATCAGGCGCTGCTGCTAAGTAGAAGTAGCGCGGGTTTTTAAACCTCGCTACTACTAAGTTGATAGCAGTAGCGCTAGTTTTTAACCCTCGCTACTACTAAGCGGTCTCTACCGTGTCCCCCGGGACATGCCATAGTAGTAGCACGGGTTTTTAACCCTCGCTACTACTAAGTTGATAGCAGTAGTGCTGGTTTTTACCCCTCGCTACTACTAAGCGGTCTCTACCGTGCCCCTGGGCCATGCCATAGTAGTAGCGAGGGTTATAAACCCGTGCTACTACTAAGTTTTTACCCCTCGCTAGTACTAAGAGGTCTCAACCGTGCCCCTCTGGGACATGCCATAGTTGTAGCGAGGGGTAAAATCCCTCGCTACTACTAAAGGTCCCATTTTGAAACTCTACCCCCCCCCCCCTCGTGGATCACCTTTTCAGTTTTGTAAAAAGCAAAAGAAAAATGATAAAAACTTCAAAAATTAAAATCCTTCGAGATGTAGTTATGTTAGTACATCTACTAGTTAGGAAAATTTAAAAACTTCAATTTGGACATGTTTTGCAAAAAGTGTAGGGAAAATGTAAAACGGCTATAACTTTTGCATACGATGTTAGAAAAAAAATGTATAATATATCAAAATGTTTCAAAAATTAAAATCCTTCGAGATGTAGTTATGTTCTTACATCTACTAGTTAGGAAAATTTAAAAACTTAAATTTGGACATGTTTTGCAAAAAGTGTAGGGAAAATGTAAAACGGCTATAACTTTTGCATACGATGTCAGAAAAAAACGTATAATATATCAAAATGTTCAGCACGAAAATCCGCATACAATTGAGATCGCCTACGACCTGTTTGCAAATTTTTAGAATCCTCAAATTCTAAAAGGAAAAAAAGTTATGCTCAAATTTCAGTTTATTTTAAAATTTTAGTCAAATCTGGTCAAACTATGGTCAAACTACTTATTCAAGACGTATTAGTGTTACTAAATAATTATTCAAGAATATTAGTGTTACTAAATAATTATTCAAGAATATTAGTGTTACTAAATAATTATTTTAGTTTTTTGGAATTTTGGTCAAATCTGGTCAAACTGTGGTCAAACTTTGGTCAAAATGTGGCCAAACTCCTTATTCAAGAAATATTAATGTTACTAAATAATTATTGTGGTTTAGAACAATAGTTTTAAACTCAAACAGCGAAATGTGTGACTTCATGCTCAAGCTAAACTCCCGAGGGTTAATAGGATTGACATCTTACTATTGTCAGGAAAACAACAAGTGCAGACTTGGAATCGAGGGAGAATAGAACCCGGAAGTTAAGCGTGCTCAGGCTGGAGTAGTGAGGGGATGGGTGACCATTCGGGAAGTTAGATGATTTGGAATGATGAGGGGTGATTAGAGATTAAATTGAGCAGCGATGAGGGTGATTAGAGATTAGAGGTTAAAATAATTCAGAAATTTGAAAATTCGAGCAAAAAATTCGAAAAAAAATTCCGCGGGTTAGTAGTAGCGCGGGTTTTTACCCACGCTACTACTAACGGACGTAGTAGTAGCGCGGGTGCGCCCGCGCTACTGCTATACGTTAGCTGTAGCGCCTTATTAGTAGCGCCGGCCCCCACGCTGCTAATAGGCCCAAAACCCGCACTGCCGCTAGGCTTTTCCCTAGTAGTGATGACCCATGAAAGTTTCCATACCTTTGGCATCTTGAGGGTAAGGTAAGTTTCCTATTACCTCAGTTATTTCTTGGTCTATGATGCTCCTACCTGAAACTCTAAGTCCTAACACTACTCCCTCAGTAACCATGATATGATTTTTCCCAAATCAGCACGAAACCTGTTTCTTCACATGTCTGCAAAACATTGAGATTACAGAGACAATGATCAAAGGAAGTGCCTTGGACAGAAAAACTGTCCAGAAACACTTCGACAATTTTCTCCACATAGTTAGGAAATATTCTAGAAACGCACTTCTGAAAAGAGGGTGTGGCCCATTACATAAGCCAAAGGGCATTCTATGATATGCATATGTATTGTAAGGAAAGGTGGAAATGGTCTTCTCTTGGTCTTCAGATCAGATAGGTATTTGTGAGAATCCATAATATCCATCAAGATAGCAAAAATAAGAGTTATTAGCTAACCTTTCCAATATCTCATTTATGAATGGTAGTGGGTAGTGATCCTTCGAAGTCCATTTATTTAATTTCTTAAAATCAGTGCACATTCCATATCCAATAATAGCTCTAGTTGTGACTAGGTCATTATTTTTATTAGTCACTAAGGAGACTCCTTTCTTAGGAATACAATGAACTGGACTCACCCACTTACTATCAGTGATAGGGTAAATTACCCCAGCGTCAAGAAGATGTATCACCTCTTTCATTAGCACATTCTTGGAGGAAGGATGCAGTCTTCATTGACTTTCAATTACTTGTGTGGCTCGTTCTTTAATAGGGATAGCATGGGAATAGATAAATGTGTATATTCCCTTCACGTCTTTCATTGAGCAATGCCTTTGAGTGTTTGGTCAGCACAATTAGTAGCTTCTCATTTTCTTTTCCTGAAAGGTCCGCATTAACAATAATAGGAAATCTTTCAGTATTAACCATGTACATTAGTCCTATGGGTAATGGTTTAAGAATAGGTGGAGGCAGTCCCTCGTCTCTTTTCGTTTCAAGGACCCCGTATACTTTATTCAAATGAGGCTAACTATCTGAGCGACATGCATTATCATTTGAATTTTCCCTCCTTTTCTTCATCTTCAGATAGAGACTCAGGCCTCACCAGGGCCCTCTCAACTTCGTCATTTGGAGTTTGAAGATGAGTTTCGGCTAATTGATTTAATTTCAATTCTTCTTTATCTTGAGATTCTGTTTGATGTGGTTTCTTATCACAGAATAAAATGGGAATTTAATCACCCCCCTGCCCCACTTCATAGAGATTTTTTTCTATTTGATATATGCCCCTAGAACATAGAAAAGAGGTTCCAAAAAAATAGGACAATCTTTATTCTCTAAAATCATTAGCACATAAATATCAAAAGGATAAATGAGTTAGCCTATTATAATGTGGAAATCCTTGATGATGCCACAAGGTGTTCTATTAGTCTTATCTACAAGCTTAATAACTATGTAGTTGGCTCAAGGGTGCGTGGAGAAATTTCATCATAATTTTTTTTCATAGAGAGTGTACGGAATAATATTAACTAGATATCGAGGATCACAGAATCCAAAGTAAGACTTGCTACCAAAGGAACATGACATTTTGTTTATATGTATCTTTACCTTCGGTACACCATTTTAGATAAGAGGTGGTGTCTCAGTCTAGATAAACTTCTTTATTAACCACTAATATAGGTGTAGCAAGTTCTTTTACAATATCAACATGTAGTGGAGTCTCGTATTATTCTACCTTGATATTCTTCTTATGCTTAGCTGAAAGTGACTCCCCTTTCTCTTTGGCCTTCTAATTGAAATAAGCCTCTCTTTGGTAAGTGGGTGTAGTGGCTTTCTTCATAATTGCTTCTACCATGCGAATTGCTTTAGCTTCTCTGGTATGCTTTACAAACCCTTCATCTCGTAATTGCAAAAATCCAGAAAAATCTTTCAAGATGCGTAAAGTGGGCTCAGTTCCAATATTAAGCTCATGAGGATTTTTTTCATATCCTTAGATCTAAATAAGGATTTAGTACTATCATAACTAGGATCAATCTTTGTCTTCTCTTTTAAACATAGGCATCACCTCTCAGCATTGTGTCAAATTCTGTCAAGTAAACTCCAAGCTTGTGAAATCTCAGTTCCCATGAAAGAACCTTGGTAAGAAATATCTAATGCCTATTTACTTTGTGATTCAAGCCCACCATAAAATAATTTCACAATCAAATAATCAGGATAGCAATGTTCAGGGCATTCAGAGAGTATAACTTGATACCTTATGTAAGCATCTACCATTTCTTATGTGGACATTGTCCAAAGCTACCAATCTTCCTTCTTATCTTATAGAATTTTCTTTGAGGATAGAAATAAGCATAGAACATGGATGATAAATTTTTCCAGTCACTCAAGGTACTTGCAGGTTACTGTAATAGCCATTCGACGGCCTCCTTCTCAAGTGCATAAGGAAATAGTTTCGCTTTTGTCTCTTCATTAGTCAAATCCTGCAACTGAAAAGTACCACATGCAAATTCAAATGCTTTAATATGTTTATAAGGACTTTCAGTTCCATCACCTCAGAATGTGTTCTTTTCTAATATTTCAAGTAACTGAGGGTTTGTGTCAAATACTTTACCGAATGGGTCAAGACCAATAGATATGAAATTTTGTCCTCGAACTGGTCCTGCTACTAGTTGCACACCTCCCTGGTAAGTTTTTTCTTGAAGGACAAAGCCGTTAGAACGCAAAATAATTCAAGACTTAAGACAAATCCCAAAGCTGCTCAACTCCCCGACAACGGCGCCAGAAAAAACCTAAAAGCTTGCAAGTGCACAAGGTTTAGTTGTAGCTTTTTCAAAGTAAGAATATCGATCCGAGAGGGAGCATAGGAATCAGACTTTTGCCTCTTGTAAGGAATTATAGATTTGTGCCTGCAAATAATTGTAGGCTCCAAGCAAAGTGAGAGCGGAAGTAAATTATAATGGAGTTGTGAAACAAGCTTTAAAGTAAATAACATAAACATAATAAGGAAATAGTAGCTGAAGTGATTTATGAAATAGCAAAGGAGTAAGGCATTCTCAGGGAGTCTGGAGTCCCCATTGGTATGATTCTAACGCAACGTATGCATAGGAATAGTATGGTATGGATATTTGGGCCACTCTTGATGATTATGCTGGGTGGAGCTGGGTACGGAACACGGTATACTCAAAGTAGACTTCGTGCCACGCACGCCACCACCATAGTCTCCCCTAGAGGGTTACAACTATGATAACTAGATGACATCCTACACGTTACTGTGGGAATACATGCTAAAAATAAAAGTGGTAATAACCATAAATGAACATTTCTTCAAATAGAGGTTCAAATAACAAAATATTCTTGAGGAAACCTACGTTGGGAAAAAATGAAGCATGAAGCACAAATATTGATATGCCTTAAAATCATGTTTAGTAGTAAAATACTGGTATCAAAAGACAACACAAAAAGTAAACTTCCATAGATATCACAACCGGTTACGCTTTGTATTAAATATATGGATAAAACAATAATTTTCCAGGAAAACTATGGACCAACAAATGGACATACTATACATAGATCAAACGTGGGTCCACACAAAACACAAACTATGATTAATTTAACACCTCCTTAGTAACACAAAAAGGGATGGGAAAAGCACCATTTAGCATAACAACCTTCTATTCATGATTCCTATTTTTTCCCTACATTGTCACACAAATGGAAAGAATAAATACATGGTAAAGATAAGACTTTGGTGATTATACATAAATAAATTTGACAGCATAAGTACACATGCCATAAGAATATATGTATCATATACAATAGCATGGAAGTTGAAAGGAAAATGTTACAAACTATAGACGCAAACAGTCAAATAATTGTACTAATCGTATTACTATGGTAGGGAAAAGGAGACAATATAATATGTATTGAGACAAAATAGCAACACTGTTGATCACATTACACTACTGTAGGATGATCCAAACGCGACAGTCGAATCAGAGACCCTTCGACGAAACTGTGTGCGATGCCATAATCGCAAACGGTGGTGTAAAATGACCATCAAAAAGGGTGCAAAATGTTTGTGATGATGGATGCATCAAACACAGTTCAGATGTTAGTTGCGTGTGTGTTGCAGGGCATACGGTTCAGTTCAATTAACTATTTGCGATGAGGAGGAACAAAAGAAATGGGCAGCCAGATGAAGGTGTGTGCGATATACAACATACAGTTCACTAGGATGAACTGTGTGTGATTAGGCAACACAATGGAAACAGTTCAACTGAACAAGATGTGTGTGATACGTGGCAAACAGGTCCGTAATCAGAAATGTGTGCGAAGATCAATAATAACACAGACGATTGCTACAAATAAGCTGTGTGATTTGCTCTGTCTATAGAAGAATAACATGTATATATATATAACTAAAATAAACATCCAATTACATAAGTGACTATACAGATCATTTGCACACACCTCAATAAACAACTGCATGGATTCTAAAGTAGGAGAAACGATCATATAGTTATCTACTTCTTGTGACGCTCCCGCCACTGCTCTGTGGCTCGATCCCTCGTCTGGGGCACGAAGAAGACACTTCCTCATGTTAACGATCCGCCTGTACATCTCATAGCTCGTGTAAGCATCCTTGGCTGTGTACTTGACATGTTGTTCATCCAGTCTCTCATGCCACAGACTGTGCCAGGCGTTCTTGTCCTTCTTGCTCTCATTCTTCATCTTCATGTAGTAGAGGTCGATGATGGTCGAGGCGAGGTCAACGAGGGAGTTCAGTTTATTTTTGTCGCTGCCCCAGACCTTGTAGTGGTGCTGGATGTTGACAAGATTCAGGCATTTCAAGCCCGAAACCTTGAGCGCTTTTAGATCGTTGGTGGTGTCCACCGTAGCAAAACTGTAGTCGGAGCTGTTGATAAACCTGGAGAAACGCTCGCAAGGCCTTGTGGCCAGGTGGTAGTGGTAGATGAGGACGTCATGTCACACACACAACTAGGTGACGACAACCTTCTGATCGTGCCCGGCATGACCGATGGTGTACTCGAGGTCGAAGCCGACCACTTGGTACTTGTCCTTGGCAAGGAACTACTCCATAGTTTGGATGGAGCTCTCCACGGAGAGCGGATCGTTCATGTACAGCATCGAGAGGGACTTCCTCCTTGTATGGGTGTCCACTACGTGATGCATGGTGAACTGCCCGCTGTTTTCATCGTCGGCCGCTGGGAGCACCATTGGAGCCACGGGGATCGCCATTGGAACCGCTGGATGTCCTCTCTGTATGTGTCGTTGTGGGTGTGCTTATTGTGTCGTGTGACGCGAGAGATGAAGGTAAATGGCCGCAGGAATAAAATAGGGGCCAGGCGGCCTGGATTCTCTACGCTTCCTTATGGCAGTGTTTGCAACGGGTAACTGCATTGTCGCGCCACGCCTAGTGCAACCGCATGCACACGAACGTGTGTGATCGTGCGCCGGCCCCAAACACTGGCAGCGTGCGTGGAGAGACGACGGCAGAGCACACGGAGGGACGCGAGAGTAGAGCGCGTGCGGCAGGACGCGAGCAGAGCGCGCCACGGCCACCTCAACCGCAAGCAACCACACGCATAGAGCAGTTGAACACGCAAGAAATGGTCGCCTACAAGCCGGCCAACAGTTGCGTCGCTGCATAGAGAGCGACCATGTGCTACTACCTCCATCTTGGTCTATAGTCCCCTTTATATTCTGTGCCATACTTTGCCCTCAAATTTAACCAACAAAATGTTAATGCATGTTATAAAAATTATATAATTGGAAACTATGTTCAAATACGAATCCAACTATATATTCTTTGGCGACATGCATTCGTATTTTATTAGTTAAATCCTACTTATGAACCAGGAAGGGGGTATGTGGCCTTTCGTCCTCCTCTCGCACATCTTGTCATCCCGCTACCGCAGACGGCTTACAACGCAAGCTTGCGCAACGCGCGGGGGCGTTCTTTTAGCCAAACGGTGGCGCCAATGAATCGTCGGTGAGCCCATTCCCGCGCAACCTCGCAGGTTCCCCTGCAAGCTTCCCGCCTGACTCGGTGAAATCCCCCAAAATCCCAATGCTTATCGGCCTGCTATATAAACCCTCACGGTCGGCGAGTCATGCGTCACATTTCCCCTCCCTCCATGTAGCTTATCTCGTCTGCTTCTCCCACAATCGCCAATGCCACCGGTCCGTCGTCATCGCTCAGCCACTCCGCCGTCATCAGATGACAGCTCCAGCTAGGAGACTACACCGTGGCGGCGGTGCAGTCCCGGGTGTAGTGTAGTGCACGTGGCGTCCCTGTTGGGTGTGTGTGGAACACCCACCACACGCTCCGTCGACACTGCCCGTCGGCAGCTGTTGCCGGTTGCCGTTGCCGCCACACTACCGTCGAAAGCCAGGGCCATCGCCCACTCCGCCGTTGCGGCCTGAAGGCGGGAGGTGGCTGTCATGGCCGCCAGCCCACCGTCGACCGCTGTGGTCATCACCCATTCCGCCACCGCCACCCAAAGGCGGGAGGCGGAGGTGGATGCCCGCACGCGCGTCAGAGACCTTGCGCGCTACACCGAGTTCCTGTGGGAGGAGTAGGAGCGCCTCGTCAAGAACGCAAAGAGCCTTACCGCCGCCGTGGCCGCGACACATGCCTCCTCATAGGCAAGGAATCAGGAGATCTACGAGGAGAACCACCGCTTCAAGAGGGGTCATCTGGAGTGACAGAGGGCGTTCGAGGTGAGCGTAGCTGAAGGTGCAGCAGCGGCAGGCATCGTATTGCAGTTGCCGAGCTCGTCTGTAGGCTCCTCCTCCTCTACCTCTTACTGAGCGTGCTCGGCAGATGAAAGGCTGCTGGAAGTAGTACAAAGCCCCTCCGTAGTAGTACTAGTATTTAGGGGCTATTTTGTTAGTTCATCTGACTATAGATGTGGCAGAACTATACAACATACTTAAAATTAGCTAGTACTAGTAGAATGCTCGTGCGTTGCCACGGGCTTTTGAAATATTTTACTCGAGTTATGTAAACATAATGCATGTTAAATTTCGCATGTAGAAAAAATATAATGCGGACATAATCGGGTAATAATTTAAGTCCACTTCACTTGCAACGTAAATAATTTACATGATAAATGCCCATGGGTTGCTCCAGGTCACAATGCAGGAAAACAAATGAAACTTAAGATTACGTAATATGTAACATGGATAATGTCACTAGAACCGTTGAGAATGGTAACTATGATCTCAAATTTAACAAAATCTAGTTGAGTGTCCGTACGTTGCCATAGATAATGAAAAATGTAGCCGCAATAGTCAAACCATTCTCTTTTGTAACATATATGCTAAATAGCTAAGGCACATCCGAGCAGCATTGCTCTAGTTCGACATGTGTTTACCTTCTCTGATGTTGTGTTTCTTTTCCATTGCGATGGATAGGGATGAATTGAGCATGTCGTCATAATATTCACAACCATTAGAGAATATGTGGCAATGAGAACTCATGTGGTGACTATGGTGCTCCAATCGATTTATAGGGCCGTGACAATAGGCATCACCTTCACAATATTTTTACTCTCCAAAGTCGGCTTCGTCTTTAATGGCATCGTGACAAACATGAGGGAATTTATTTCACCCCCTCCTTGTCAAGCACGACACACCCCTTCACCTTATTCCTCCTCACCACAAGTGTGTTCCACGATGTAATGATACATATCATCAAACGGGGAAGGCAAGTACTCAGTTGATGTAGAGAAACACCGTCGTGGTTCACTGATTAGAATGGTCACCATCGTTGCTATCACACATGCCTTCTTCACCATGTCTATTTGCGGCATTGATAGGAGAGGGAAGATAAGGAGAGATAGAGAGGTCATTAGATCATGGTGAACCCATATGCAATTTCCTTAGTTTGGTGTGATGGATTCAACTGTGCAGTGCATTTTGCCACCATAGAGGTTTCTCGCAAATCATATCAGATGTTAGGAACTGGTGTTTTCTTTCCTCATGTGCATGAAGCAATCCTTATATTTTCATGCGATTACACTGGTTAAATGAGAATTACATACTTTTTTGGTTGTTATATTTAAATAAAAATAAATTTATACAAGCAAAGACATAAACTCACTAATCTCATATTAACAAAATACAAGTTGCCAGTATAATGGGAGAAGACACAAGTGTGGCTTGTCATTGTCAAAATAGGAGAACTATCTAAACTTTGATGAAAGAGATCGTTGGCATGTTTTTTATCAAAAAAAGATCAACAAATATAAGATTTTTTTGGAGAGAAAGCACAAAGCACACTTGTAGAAACCATATCTGACACAATTGCTTGTTGCTCTCATAAATAATCATCTTTCGGGACAGAAAAGTTGCAATTACAACTTTCAGCTTAACTAAAACAGCCACACATAAATTGTTCCCAGTAAAAGAAATGAGATATTCACATAAGAATTCACGAACCATTTGTAAACTGAAACCACAAAATTACACATAGGCACGCTGCAGGCTGACTGGATCTATATCCAACCCGTGGCAGACATACATGGGACCCTGAAGGGCGCCCATGTATGAAGAACACGAGGTAGGGTTTGGCATAGTGATCATTGGGGTTGAATCAGTCGATGCGCTCGAACCGTTGTGGTGATGAAACATACCTAGTAGAAGCGATCACCATCACAGTCAAGCATGTAGCACATCCCTTCTAGGAAAGCCACCTAGTTGCACACACAGTGGCTGGCGGAATCTAAACCATGCCAGCAATAGCACACTACCATTCGTTGCCTCTAACATTGCCGCCACAAGGCTGAAGCATAGTGCCGCCATCGATAGCACCAGTAGGAGTGCACCCAGCCGACTCACCTCCTTGCTCCCCCACACGCAGTACCCACTGCCGCCATGCTCTCATTTATACACAACAATGATGCCATCATCATCCCTCTCGTCTCGTCCTCCTCAAATTCCGCCAACACCTTCAGTTCTTCCGGCCCCATCCCCATGAACGACGGTGGGGAGTAAATTTCCAAAGAGGCAGTTGGTGTCCTCTCCGCCAACTCTTCACCTTCACTCTGCATAGCATCAGGGGGGTGGAGGTCGGCGCCCATGAGCTCATGTTTCTCTAGGGCTTCGTGAGCGCGTCCCCATCCTCCCATGCGACCTCCACACCTACCTCCCACACCAATGCACCATGCTCTTCATCCCCAACCATGTCAAATGTAGATCATGATGTATGAAATACACTATCTATGTAAACATCGAACACACACCTTCCATGCAGAGATAATAATTATGCTATTCTTCTTCTGCCCGAAGTCAGTGAGTGTGCTCGTGTTTCCGACCCACGCCGATCTAGCCGAGGATGGCACACAGGAGGAGGAGGATGAGTACATGCATGACTTAGAGTCGAGGGAGAGGGAGGCACCATCGATGGTGGCGGTCATCTAGGGTTACGCCATGGTGGGATGGTTTGCTCACTCATGTGGGGGAGAGTAAGAGAGAGGAGCCCGACTAACAGGTAAAAAAAATGGACGTTCTTGGACATGAGGTTGTGCCAAATATCACAACTCTAAAGTCCTGATGTATATATTTGATTGGTGTTCAAACCTAGACTTGAAATAATATTGACAGTAAACCAAACTGCACTTCGGAATTCCAAACTGAAGCTTAATGTCTAACATATCATATCTCATGTATCTGTTCTATTCCATATTCCAAAATGCAGGAACACGCGCGCCTTGTTCTCCATTGCCATTTACTCTTTACATGGCCTTCTGTGCACCAATAAATAAATCATGCTTAGAGGAACTCAATTCCTTTTAATTGACAGTAAAAAGCAAGCAAGCAGACACCTTAATTAACTATTAGTAGGACCTCAATCCGGCGCTTAGAAGCTTGCATATTACGATAAAACAAGTCAACGAGCATGCTGTAGGCACATGAAGCAAGCAAACAACAAGCCCAATTGATTAGTTGGACCTCGATCACTTGCCCTTTTTTATTGCAGCTGAATACACAAGACTAATTACCTATAGGCTACAACTTCGTGGTTGCAGATACATTTACAACTTTCTCTCTTAACCATCATTTACAGATTTGCAACTCCTAGCATTGTCCTCATTTACAGAGTTCTCTCCTCTCTTGAACATCATAGAAACATTGTCTTCAAAAGTTCATCATTTCACTTTACCACCCATCGGGAACTTCTTTAACTTTAGCAAGTCTATTGGAGCTTAACCATGGATGTCTAATTCTTCATATGTTCCGGGCTTCTGGCACGACCACCAATATCTATAGATGGATAACTAAGCTACACAAAATGAGTATATGAAAGGATATTAGCAACTGTTTTCTCGCTCCACTCGTAAACATAACAAGCAATTTTTCTTCAAAGTAGGTCTTACCCTATTTATGTAAAAGAAAGGCCAGGCACCTTCATGTGTAATAAAACGTTATATAGCAAATCAATGGAACCAATCAGGCTTCTCTCAATATGCTTATATGCATGGTACTAAATTCCAAATTAGAACTACAACTAACTTCAATATACGCAAGTTCGATAGTGAAAATAGTACTAAGCTTAGCAACGGCCTGCCTAATACCTACTTTCTACCCAAATGTCCAAATTAACCTCGAAAAATTCTAAAATTTAAGACAACACTCCTCTTGTTCTATGTTGACACTAGAATTTTTTTTTGAAAGCAATAAGAGGCAGAGGATATCGTTTCGTCCCCAAAGGTGGCACGTTCCCTACCGAAACCATTAGGCTTGTTGTGAGAAGCTCTGGTTTGTGAGAAAACTTATACCCAAACCTGCCAAATGGGACAAAAAATTTACCACGGTATGTTGATGCCGCTCCATGATAGCATCCCAAGTTTCATGAATTTTAGACGAGTTTTGGATTTACTAGAATTTAAAAACTAGGTATCACAATGTTGGCGGTCGAGTGACGGTGGTAGGGTGTTTGACATTCATTCCCATTTCTTGAATGGGACCTAAGCATGCAACCAAGGACACAGATTTAAATTTTCAACTAATTTATATGCATTAGAGCATGTGCATGTAGTTCAAATTTGAATTATGCACATGAATGCATAGAAAACTCAGTTAACATATAAAAATGTCCAAGCGAACCCCGAAAAATCCCAAAAATTGACACAACACTCGTGTTGTTCTATGTTGACACAAGAACCATTTTGAAAGAAATAAGATGCAATGGCTATTGTTTTGTTGTAACATCCCAAAATTCTAATTTTTCGAATGTTATAATAAATAGATAGATTTGATTGATTGACTGAAAGTGAGTGAATTTGAGACTTTTTGAAAGTTAAATGAGAGGGAATAAAAGGACTTCCCTAAACTTCCATTTTGCATTTTGATCTCCATGAATTAAAATTCTTTTCAAATACAAAACCCTTGAGTGAAGATGATATGACTTCTTCTGTTTAATTAAATGAAAGGGGATTTCAAAATATTTGAATTTCATTTGGAAATATTTTCAAATTCAGAAACTTTATGCAACTCAATGATTTCCACGAGAGAAGATAAAATGACTTCTTCAAAACATATGAAATATGAGTTCGAAGTTTCAAAGAATCAAATTTTAAAGTCCCTTTGAAATTATTTTCAATTTGGAGTTATTTGGATTTTATTCAAATTATTTTTCTCCAAAAATAAAATATATGGAAAATAGGGTAACATGATTCCCTATAATAGAAAATTGGAGAGAAATAAATTTGAATTAATTTTGGTATTTTTAAAATGATGTTTACTGGATTTTACTAGAGCAGTAGCACTCTTTACTTTATTTGAATTTTTGTGGATTTTATCTAATACTATAAAAATGTTCATGTTGTAGAAAATCTATTTTCTCAAAATTTTGATATATAATATGCTTATATATAATTTTATTTTATTTTCGTTATTAGGTTTTCCTTTTGTTTCTATTTAGAAAAAAAAATAACTATACATGCGGTCCATAGTTATTTACCGCCCACACGCGTAGCATAGTGGCAGTGGGCGCCTCATTTTTTTCTCTCTCCTAAATGGGCCAGGCCCAGCGAGCCTTTTTATTTTTTTTACTTAGGCCGATTTTTGTTTAAAGAAACTACAGCCCGTGTACGCGTGCGGCGACTGAAGGCTTCAAGCTCATGCGGTTCTCCTCTGTTTCCTTTAATTACGTCTACGTTTAGTCCCACATTGCCTAGCCATTGACCCCTAAACCTATTTTTCAGCTATAAATATAGACCCATAGAGCCTTCAAAAATCATCCGATTCGGGTTAAATCAATATTTTGGTTTGACTAGATTTTTTTAAAAAAAATCTCCTCTCCAGCGCGACTTCTGGAAGTTGTCTTCTCTCTCCGAAATCTTATTTTCTCTACCTTATAAAGGTATCTTTCTTCGTTTTTTTATACTTCCGTAGTTTATTATTTTCTAGACTAGTACGATAAAATAATTAGATTACCAATTGGTCTGTGTATTTATACATTAGACCTAAAATTCTTTTAGCCGTAACTATTTTTCTTCGGTAAAACAACTTGGCCCTGATTTTTTAAATAGCCATAATTTTTTACTCGTTCACCCAAATTAGATGAAACCAATGCCCACTTCTTCGCTACGATCTCCTCTATCCAGTAAAAGAACTTAAACATGTTTTTGAAAGTTTTAAAATTTGAATTCAAATAGATTTGTATTCAAACTTCTTTTGTTCATAACTTGAGTTTTATAACTCTGATTTTGTTGGGGATATAACTATCAGTTATGACCCACCCAGGAGGGGCCGGGTCAGCCCCAATGGCGGGTTACAAAGGAAGCCCAGTAAACATTAAGATGATAGTTTATCAAATCTTATAGAAGGCCTAAAAGGCCTAGAGGCGTCTTAAGGCCCAGTATTGTAAACCGTTGTATGTAAGGAAAGACTTGTAAAGAAAGGCATGAAAAAGAAGTCACCGAGCCACACACGATTTACGAGCCGGCCGGGACTCTGTAGGCCACCAGGCGTCAACCCGTGTATATAAGGGGACAACCCGGTGGCGGCTTAGGGCAAGAAATAAGAGATTGATAACCAAGCCAGCGAGTTAAGCCTCTTGGTGATTGAAACCCCAGCAATACCAAACACAACTAGATGTAGGCTTTTACCTTCATCGTAAGGGGCCGAACTAGTATAAAACCTCTTGTGTCCTTTGTCCCGATCAACCCCTTTAATCTTCCTAGTTGCGATGGCCCTACGACTAAGTCCTTCCACTAGGACATCTGCCGTGACAATTCCACGACAGTTGGCCCCCACCGTGGGGCCAGCGCACGGTGGATTTGAGTTCTTGAAGGGCAACTTCGAAGGGCTCAAGGGATACGCTGTGGGCCGGATGACCAAGAGTCGTCGCGGCAAGCTCTACATCGACGATGAAGGCTGGGGCCCCGAGGCCGGCTCAATTGAGTACGGGTACCGGGTCCCCTTCGGCGGAATTCACGTCTTCATCGGCCGGATCGGCGAGTCAGACCCTGAGCCGGACGTCCACGCCAACCTTGTCGAAACGGCTCGGCGTGCGAGGACCGCCCGTGTTCAATCTGTCGTGAAGCATGACTTCGTAGGCTGCGTCCACGCGCGGTGAATACTCTAAAGGATCGGTGGAGGGCGGTGAGACGGCCGTCTGTTCTAACACTGCATCATCAACAGGCAAGACGGACTCTTTGTACCAGCTGCGGGATGGCATGCTCGGGGGCTATTCCGATGGCAGCAGTATTCCGGACCCCCTTCAGCCGCCGAATTGGGCCGGAGTCTTCATGACAGGGACACAGCCCGGGCAGAACTCCACAGCAGCAGTGGAAACAACTACCGGGTCGGCCCCAGCCGGGTCAGGAGACCCCGCGCGCCCCCGGCTCAGATTCTAATGGACCTCATGGATAGACTGACGACTCTATTGACTGTTGTGGTAGAGCCGGCGGATAAGGCCCAGCATGACGTAGAGGTGGCACACGTACGTGAAGAGAAGGTGCAAGCTAAAGAAAATCTGGCTGCAGAGGAAGTGAGGATGGCAGTGGAGCGGGCAGCTTTGGACGTTCGCGCTCAACAGCTTCAAGCGGAGACCTTCCGACTCTCGGTGGATCTGAATGTGTCAAACGAGGTCATGAGGAGAAGGCATCAAAAAACTCAGTCACGTCTACCTCTGACGCTCGATCCTAGGAACCTTTTTCATACGCCCGGAGCTGGGGGAAGCAACCCGTCGGAGGCAAACCGGATCACGACACAGCGCGCCGTTCCAACCGCGTGCCATGGAACCACCTCGTGTAATTACCGCTCCACCTCATTATGTACCAACGCCGCCAGGTCACTTCTCCAATCCCTTGGAAAACCTCATTGCGGCGTTGGCTCCTTTGGCGGCTCTCCCGATGGAAGGTAACTCACCGGCAGCAGTCAAAATGTGAAGGGTGAGAGAACTTCTTCAAACAGCTCTGGCACAGCAGGATGCATACTCCTACAGTTGAGGCAGGATCCATTCAACTCCTCGCCCGAGCCAGAGCCCAAGCTACAATAGGCATATGGCTTCAGCTGACATGTCAAGCAATGCTCAACGCCCCAACCGGCTGCACAGGTATGAGCCGGTGCAGGCTGGAGCCATTAAATTGGCGGATCAGGAGATGATCCGACAAGAGGCAGAGCGAGCGGTTCAACTAGCAGCAGAGCAGGCGGCTCATCAGACCTTTCCGGCTTATCCAGCAACCTCAGTTGAAGTAGGGGTGGCCAGAAGAACCGGAGGTGTCCCTTGCCTGCTGCCTGCCATACATAATGAGCGTTTGCTGAAGGACTTCAAGGGGCCTCGTAAGTGCCTAATTACATGGCCGACTTGTAGCTTGGGGCCTGGATTGAGAGTTATGAGATGGCTATGGAGTTGTTGGAGGTCAGTGACGCGGCAATGGCTAAATATTTCACTATGATGTTGGATGGAACAACTCGTACTTGGTTGAAGGGGTTGCCACCCAATCCTATTGGCTCATGGGCGGAGTTGAAGGCCTCGTTCATTCAGAACTTCAAAGACACATGTAAACAACCCATGTCGATTGTAGACCTAACTAATTGTAAGCAAGAGGACGGTGAATCTACAACCCATTGGGTGCGCCGGGTCAACGAGATAATACATTCATTTGATAAGATGGATGCCGGCTCAGCAGTCTTGATGTTGGAGAAAAATTGCCGTTTTGAACCTCTGAAGCAGAAGTTGGGGCGGCTCCAGCGTGACTGCAATGACATGGGCCAGTTGATGGCGGCTCTCGTCAAGTATGCTGATTCTGATAATACCAAAGACCCGGTGTCTGACGAAGAAAAGACAACAAAGGGAAAGAAGAACGACAATGGCAAGGGTCACCAGCATAACCCGGCAAATCAAGGAGGTAATAAACGTCAGGCTGATGAATTTGTCGCTAACACCAATGCGCAGGCCGGCAATCAACAGCGCAAGGCAGGCAACCCCCTCGGTCGGGCGGGTTAGGTCCTACCCTTGAGCAGCTATTAAATGAACCTTGTCCAAGACACGGCACCCAGGAGAATCCATCCACCCACTTGTGGGAGGATTGTACAATCATGAAGGCGTTTAAAAATTCAAATGCATTCGACGGAGGTCACGACCCAGGCGGCAGTTCAGGTGGGGGCGGTTTTCATGGTTCGGGCGCCGGATTCAGTGGAGGAGGATTCCACAGTCAGAGCCATCCTGGTAACCAAGGAGGATATAATCCACAGCCCGGCCAAAGTAATCAGCAGCAACAGTCCGGGTATCAGAGCAAACCAAAACAGCTGAATAGTGGGCAATACCATGTGTTCACCACTAGCTTATGTAAGAGGGACCAGAAGCTTCACAAGAGGGTCGTCAATGCCGTTGAGCCGGCGATTCCATGTTACTTACATTGGTCAGAGCAGCCTATTGTGTGGAGCAGAGAGGATCACCCACCCCGGGTTGATAATCCGGGTCACTTGGCCTTCGTAGTGGCGCCTCAGGTTGGTGGATATAAATTCACTAAGGTACTCATGGATGGAGGCAGCAGCATCAACATCCTCTACTATGAGACGTTCCGCCGGATGGGATTGACTGATAAGAGTCTTAAACAATCCAACACTATTTTTCATGGTGTGGTACGTGGCAAGTTGGCATACCCAGTTGGTAAGATTGAACTGGAGGTAGCCTTTGGAGATGAGTATGACTCCAGAGAAGAAAAATTAACCTTTGAGGTGGTTAAGATCAAAAGCCCATATCATGCTCTGTTTGGACGGCCGGCTTATGCCATGTTCATGGCCCGGCCGTGTTATGTATATTTGCAGCTTAAGATGCTAGGTTATAAAGGCACCATTACAGTACATGGGAGCCGGAAAATAGCCTTGGAGTGTGAAGAATGTGATGCTGCCTATGCCGAGCCTGTTTGTGCAACAGAGGAGTTAAAGTTTTACAAGGATCACGTTGACCCGGCAGACATGACATCGTTAAAGAAACCAACAACGGAGCATGAGCCGGTGTTGAAGTTCAAATCAGCTGATGACACCAAGATGGCTGACTTTGTGCCTGGCGACTCATCCAAGCAGTTCATCATCAGTGCAAACTTGGATCCAAAATAGGAAAGCGTGCTCATCGAGTTCATCCGTGAGAAACGGGACATCTTTGCATGGAAACCTTCTGACATGCCAGGTGTCCCGAGGGAACTCGCTGAGCACACTATCAATATTGATCCAAAGTTTAAACCTATTAGACAGTTTCTCCGACGGTTAAATGAAGAAAGGCGCAAGGCCATTGGAGAAGAGGTGGCCCGGCTCTTGGCGGCCGGGTTCATTGTAGAAGTCTTTCACCCAGAGTGGCTAGCCAACCCGGTGCTTGTACTCAAAAAGATCGGCACCTGGCGTATGTGTGTGGATTACACCGATTTAAACAAGGCTTGTCCGGCTGACCCTTTTGCTCTCCCCCGTATTGATCAGATCATCGATGCTATGGCGGGTTGCGCACGTTTGAGTTTCTTGGATGCTTATTCAGGTTACCATCATATCAAGATGGCAGTCAAAGATCAGGAGAAGATGGCTTTTATCACTCCTTTTGGAGCTTTCTGCTATGTGTCTATGCCTTTTGGGCTTAAGTGTGCCTAGGCGACTTACCAACGGTGTGTGCAGAATTGTCTTCATGATCAGATTGGGCGTAATGTTCATGCTTATGTGGATGATATAGTGGTTAAATCCAAGAAAGAGGAAACCTTGGTCGCAGATCTGAAAGAGACCTTCGATAATCTCCGGGTCTACAAAATGATGCTTAACCCATCTAAGTGTGTTTTTGGAGTCCCCGCCGGCAAGCTCTTGGGTTTTTTGGTGTCCAACCGAGGTATTGAAGCTAACCCGGAGAAAATCAAGGCAATTACATCCCTGGCCAAACCAACATGCATCAATGACGTTCAACGGCTGGCGGGTCGTGGTGCTGCTTTGAGCCGGTTCATAAGCCGGTTAGGGGAGACGGCGATGCCTTTGTATCAAATGATGAAGAAAACGGATGATTTTTTTGGAGCGATGCTGCAAACTCTGCTTTTGAGGATCTGAAGACGCAGCTTGTTGAGCCGCCAGTCCTTGCTGCTCCAGTTGAGAAAGAACCACTGTTGTTATACGTAGCCGCTAACTCACGAGTTGTTAGTGTGGCAATTGTGGTGGAGCGCAAGGAGGTTGGCAAGGAACATCCGGTTCAACGGCCGGTTTACTACGTCAGTGAGGTGTTAATTGAATCCAAACAACGATATCCACATTGGCAGAAGCTCGTGTATGGGGTGTTCATGGCGAGCCAGAAGCTTAACCATTATTTTCAGGGTCACCCAATCACTATGGTTACCTCTGCTCCTTCGGGAGACATCATTCAAAATAGAGAAGCCACTGGACGAGTCGCCAAGTGGGCCATTGAGCTTGGGTCTCATGGGTTGAAGTATGTACCACGTACTGCGATCAAGTCTCAAGCACTGGTTGATTTTATTAATGACTGGACAGAGATGCAGATGCCGGAAGAGAACCAGACAACACATATTGGACTATTCACTTTGATGGGTCCAGACAACTGGAAGGCTCGGGGGCTAGAGTTGTTTTAACCTCCCCTCGAGGTGACAAATTTTGCTATGTGTTGCGACTGATGTTTCCTTGCACTAACAATGCAGTGGAATATGAAGCCTTGCTCCATGGTCTTCGAATGGCCAAAGAGATGAGCCTGAGCCGGGTCCAGTGTCTTGGCGACTCAGATTTAGTGGCTCAACAGGTATCGGGCAAGTGGGATTCCAAAGATCCTCTCATGGCAGCTTATCTCCGTGAAGTTGATGCTGTTGCAGGGCATTTTAAAGGTTATCAGGTGGAGCACATTGACCGTAGGAAGAACGAAGCGGCTGATGGTTTGAGCCGGTTGGGATCTCAGCGAAAGTCGGTGCCACCTAACACCTTTTTGGATGTTTTGCATAACCCGTCTGTTAAGTTACCCACAAAAGAAGATCTAGCTGTTCCTGACCCGGAGGCACAGTTGGTGGCGGCTCTTCATGTCATCCCCTATTGGACAGTGCCGTTCTTGGCTTACATGACCCGGGGAGAGTTGCCAGCGGATGAGACCCTGACTCGACAGATAACCCGACGGTCTAAGTCAATGACGATTTCTGATGGAGAACTATACCATCGCAGCGTCTCTGGAGCATTTCAGCGGTGTGTTTCCCCTGAAGAAGGCCAAGAAATACTTCGTGAGATCCATGAAGGCGATTGTGGTCATCACGCCCGGTCAAAATCTCTGGTGGCCAAGGCTTTTCGTCATGGTTTTTACTAGTTGACGGCTCACGCTGATGCAGAGGATCTGGTCAGCAGATGTGATGGATGTCAAAAGTTCGCACAACGAGCACATGTGCCGGCTCAAGAGCTTCGGATGATTCCAATCACTTGGCCATTTGCGTTCTAGGGGCTTGACATGGTGGGACCTTTCAAAAGGTCTAAGGATAAAAAGACACATCTTTTAGTAGCAGTTGATAAATTTCACAAAGTGGGTTGAGGCAGAGCCGGTGAGTAAGTGTTATGCGGCCACGGCGGTTCAGTTCATGAAAAAGGTGATCTTCCGTTTTGGTTTTCCACACAGTATTATCACTGACAATGGCACTAATCTATCCCAATGGGCCACGGAGGAATTTTGTCAACGCAAGCATATTCGGCTTGATGTTTCTTCTGTAGCTCATCCTGAATCCAATGGTCAAGCTGAGAGAGCAAATCAGGAAATCTTAAAAGGTCTCAAGCCCCGACTCATGGTTCCCTTGCAACAAACACTGGGTTGTTGGGTATAGGAATTACCCTCGGTGCTCTGGAGTATTAACACCATACCTAACAGGTCTACAGGGTACACACCTTTCTTCATGGTGTATGGAGCAGAAGCAGTGTTGCCTAGTGACATCCGTCATGACTCACCCTGTGTGGCGGCTTATGTTGAAGCTAATAATGAACGAGCCAGACAGGATGCACTGGACCTGTTAGATGAGGAAAGAGATTTCACAGCGGCTCGATCAGCAATCTATCAACTGGACCTGTGTCGTTATCACAGCCGCCGGGTTAAGTCCGGGACTTTTCAAGAAGGCAACCTAGTGCTCCGGCTCATTCAGGATCTATCAGATGCACGCAAGTTATCCCCACCTTGGGAAGGACCCTTTGTGGTCAGCAAGACCTTAAACAACGGGTCATATTACCTCATTGACGTTCGAGAGCACAAAGACTCACGTAAGTCGGAAGAGGAGACCTGTCGGCCGTGGAATATTGCTCAACTTCGGTCATACTATACCTGAGCCACTGACTCTCATCATGTACATACATTGATGTTATATATATCATGATAAGTAATAAAGCAGGACCATTGGTCTCTTTTTCTTTTCAGGAAGGTTACACATCTTCATTATTTTTTACTGTTATTTTCAAATGACTATTAAGGAGCTGATCATATTTGAATCAGGTTTAACCTTTTTTGGTCCGGCTTATGATTGTATCCGAATCTAGCTGCAACTCTCATGGTCACCTGGGGGCTTCCTGTTCAAATGTAGGTCGTATTCGAACCAAAGAGAACATAGCTGTCGTAACCCTTCTGATCGGTTCAAAGCCAAACTCACTAGGGGGCTTCTTGATCGTATCTGAATCATAGCTTAACCCCTTTTTGGTCCGACTTGGATCGTATTCGCATCAGGGTCGTTAAAAATCTCTTATGGTCACTTGGGAGCTTCCTGTTCAAACATAGGTCATATTCGAACCAAAGAGAACATAGCTGTCGGTACCCTCTTGATCGGCACAACGCCAAAGCCATTGGGGGCTATATAGTCATATTCGAACCTTAGCTTAACCCCTTTGGTCCGGTTTATTGATCGTATTCGAATCAGAAACCCCCAATCTTTAGTCACAAGCCTAATGTTGTTTTCACCGGTTCTTTCTCTTATTGATTTTTTGATATCTCAATTTCAAAATAAATCAATCATCGTATTTTCACCAGCTTGGCTATGACAACAAGCCGCCAGGGCATGATAATCATCAGGTATTCGGAAGCATTGACTTCTCGCCAAAGACTTGATTATCAACCTCATCGCCCAGGTCATGTAAACTGGTGGTCCGGAAGTCAAAAGATACGGGTATGATTATTGTTTATGAACAATTTCCTTCTGTATTCATCAGAGGTGATTTCAACCGTTGTTTTCTTTTTACGCCTGGTTATGTTTTCTACTATGCTAAACATATTGGCTATAAACCGGGTGTTCTAACCCGTTCGGTACTAAGACACCAAGCAAGATTTTTCCATTTTTTATCTCCAGGACCAGCGTTCAAGTGTTGCTGGGACAATCATAAATATGATGCATATATTAAAGAGCAAAGTAACGCACAGTGTCTTATGCATGATGGCATAGGCAGAATAAGCAGTGTTTTCAACAACTACTCTATTACAAGGCTTTCATAAGCCCATGAAGATGGTCGTCACTCCTCCCTCGCCGGTTCACCGCCCTCTGCTGATTGGAAGTTGGGTTTTGACCAACAAAAATCGTTCACGACAACAAATTCTGCTTCTTCATCAATCAGCCCGGCTAGATCAACTTCAGGAGCAAATGTATTTTCACGAACACGCGGGATTAAGTCGGTTACTTTATAGGAGGGAGTCGCCATCTTCTTATTATCCAAGTCAAAACCCGGCTGATATTTATCGATATTCGTTTCATCCCCAAGAATGGTGGCCTGAGGTCGCACCTCCCTCATGCAAGCAATGAAGTCGTCCTGTTCAAACAGTGACCCGTCTTCCTTTACCATGGGGTACCCTCTGGCTACATCAGCCGGGTCTAGATCTGGCACCCAAGCCTTGGAGCGGCTCAGGGCAGTAAAAGCTCTGGCTCTGGCACAGGAGCGCTTAACCTCTTGAATCTGGCGGGAAAAATTGACAGCTTCTTTAAAACATCGCTGAGCCGGTTGGGTCCTTGATTGGCAGGAGAGATAGCAGCGAGTGCTCATTGTGCGCCAATGTACAGCTGCTCTACCAAGGTATAGACCGCCTTCAGCTTAACTATGTGGTCCTGACTCAGATTCTTGCTTCGAGGGCCTGCATATGTTTTGAACACAAAGGGTCAGCTAGCGGCTTGTAGTCCAGATCAAAAGAAGGTAAAAAGTCAGTACAGACGGCTTACCAAAGATGGCAGACACCATTTGTGACACCCGGTTCTTTAAACCGGCCAGCTCTGTCGTAACATCTTCAAGGGCTGCTTCAGCCTTCTCAGCACGTTGTGTCAGAAGAGTTTTTTCTTCAGCCCAGGTTTTCTTCTCGGCAGTAAAACTGGCTTTTAATTTTTCCGTATCCGAGAGACTCAGTTGTAGTTTGGAGTCAGCAGACTTGATCTCTGCCTCCTGACCCGCTAGCCGGGTCTTTGCATCAGTTAGTTGCAAGCTTAGTTCAAACAAGGCATTCTGCACAAGACATACACAGATGAGTCAGGATTTCAATTCAGGTCCAACAGTCAAGATTCAAGTCTCAAGTACTTTACAAAACCACTTAACACTTGGGGGCTAATGTATGCCAAAACAAATTCTTCTGAATCTACAAACATACTTTAAGTCCCAAGCACTTTACAAAGTAACAACACTTGGCACTTGGGGGCTAATGTATGCTATTTAGCAAAGTTCTCAAGGTTAAGCTAGGTTACGAAGTTCTTTGGATACAGTACAAGACAATTATCCAAATTTAAAGTACCGGCTAATTTATGATCAAATGAATCGGCCCTATATCATAAAGTCTATAGATTATCCCAGTTCTCTTATAATCTGAAGACTTGGGGGCTGGTGGAATATAAGTAAGCCGGAAGAACATACCTCGTATTTCAGCTGCAACTGTTTGACCATTTCGATCTCTAATTCGCGACTGGAATGCACATGGCTGAGATAGCCGGATAAAATATCATTGGCGTTCAGATGGTCATAATGTGAAACATCACAGGCACTTTCTGCCTCTCCAATGCCTCTTGTTCCGCCGTGTGACGAGCCAACATGGTGGGATTCCCCGACTCAATAAAGCGGCTCCCGGTGATCAAAACGTCTTGTGCAGACGGTGATGGTGGGTTGGCTGAGCTTGATGGTCCAGTTGCAAAAGGATTCACGGTTGTCTCATCAAATGACAGCTCAGGAGGATTTGCTTCTGCATCAACAGGAGGGTCTTCTGGAGCGTCAGTTAATGGAGGAGAAGGTGGCCTGGCCGGGTCAGATGCAAAGATTGGCGGGTCTTCCGCCGGTTTAGCTGCTTTTGCCTTCTTGGACTTAGCTTGGCCACTAAGAGAAATGTTGCAGGACTGTTGTAATGCCCTCGATGCGGCTATATCTCCTATGTGTCGAAGCACGACTTAGAGGCATAACCGCATTGAAAGCAATGTCGCAAGTAAGGTAATCTTCACAACAACCCATGTAAATAGATAATAGGGGGAAAAGGTACATATTTGGCTTACACTCGCCACGTCACACAAGTACATAAATAACATTACAATCATCCAATACACTCAAGGTCCGACTATGGTACCAAAATAAAAGATCAACCCCAACATGCGACACGGTCCCGATCGCCCCAACTGGGCACCACTACTGATCATCGGGGAAAGACACATAGTAACGGCGTGAGTCTTCGTCGAACTCCCACTTGAGCTCAAGCGCATCATCTGGAACGGAATCATCATTCCTTGCATCTGGTTTGGAAGTAATCTGTGAGCCACGGGGACTCAGCAATCTCGCACCCTCGCGATCAAGACTATTTAAGCTTATAGGTAAAGGCAAGGTAATATGTGGAGCTGCAGCAAGCGACTAGCATATATGGTGGCTAACCTGTTCGCAAAAGAGAGCGAGAAGAGAAGGCAAAGCACGAACGAAGAACTATAGAACAACCTACGGCAAACATTACTCCAACACCGTGTTCACTTCCCGGACTCCGCCGAGAAGAGACCATCACGGTAACACACGCAGTTGATTCATTTTAATTAAGTTAAGGTTCATGTTATCTACAATCGGACATTAACAAATTCCCATCTGCCCATAACCGCGGGCACGGCTTTCGAAAGTTCAAATCCCTGTAGGGGAGTCCCAACTTAGCCCATCACAAGATCTCACGGTCAACGGAGGATAAACCTTCTCCCGAGACATTCTGATCAGACTCGGCATCCCGGTTCTACAAGACAACTTCGACAATGGTAAAACAAGTCCAGCAACACCGCCCGAATGTGCTGACAAATCCCGATAGGAGCTGCACATATCTCATTCTCAGGGCACACTCAGATGAGCTCTCCATACAACTAAAACCAAACCTCGAGTTTCCCCGAGGGGGCGCTGCACAGGGCTCTAGTTTGGACCAACACTCAGAGGAGCACTGGCCCAGGGGGAGGGTTTAAATAAAGATGACCCTCGGGCTCCGGAAACCCAAGGGAAAAACAGGCTAGGTGGCAAATGGTAAAACCAAGGTTGGGCATTGCTGGAGGAGTTTTATTCAAGGAGAACTGTCAAGGGGTTCCCATTATCACCCAACCGCGTAAGGAACGCAAAATCCGGGAACATAATACCGATATGACAGAAACTAGGGCGGCAAGAGTGGAACAAAACACTAGGCAAAAGGCCGAGCCTTCCACCCTTTACCAAGTATATAGATGCATTAAGATAACAAGATAATATAGTGATATCCCAATAAATAAACAATTTTCCAACAAGGAACGATCTCCAAATCTTCACCTGCATCTAGCAACGCTATAAGAGGGGCTGAGCAAAGCGGTAACATAGCCAATCAATGGTTTGCTAGGACATGGTGGGTTAGAGGTTTGACATGGCAATTTGGGAGGCATGATAAGCAAGTGGTAGGCATCGTAGCATAGGCATAGCAAAAGAGCGAGCATCTAGCAAGCAAAGATAGAAGTGATTTCGAGGGTATGATCATCTTGCCTGCAAAGTTGTCAGAGTTGACTTGATCCTCGTAAGCAAACTCAATGGGCTCCTTGTTAGCGAACTCGTCTCCCGGCTCTACCCAAACAAGACAAACAAGCAAAAGGAACACAATCAACCACGTGCAAAAAGCATGATGCGAACATGGTATGCTATGCGGGATGCGATATGTGATGCATATGCAAGATTTGACAAGGAATGATTGAACCTGGCCTCAACGTGGAAAGGTGAGGTGATTTTGGTAGAAATCGATATAAAGAACACCGGAATCGGATGCACGGTTTGGAAATGGCAAGCAAAACAAATATGGCACCGGTCTGCGATAAACAGCAAGTAGCCATCTAAATGCATCAAGTTAAACATGCTACAACACTCAAACATGACAACAAAATACATGGAAGGGATCCACTCATGATGCTTGACAAAAGATGAACACTGAGCTACGGCTAACTCATCCATTAACAAGTTCAAACAAGCATGGCAAAAATGCAAACGATAACAGATTTCAGACTTTGTGAAATTAACACAAGTCTGGAATTTAACATCAGGTAGCACACTTTGGAGCATGAAAATTATATGCTACAGGAACTTAAGATGGCAAAGCAAGGCATGACATGAAGCTACTCTAAGCACTTAACAAAAGTCCCTTAGTGACCTTGAGCCAAAAGGGATCAGAAAATACAATTGCAAGCATGCGAACATGGCAAAAACATAATCAGATCTCAGACTTAGTGAAAAACTAGATCATGCAAAACAGTTAGCGAGTAGGCATGTTTACGAGCTCGATGCACTCACTACAGAGCAAGACATGACAAACTAAGCATACACCCATCAAGAATATGTATTATACAAGCTAGACATGGCAAGAACAATAACATAGCATGCACGGATCACTAGCAACATCCTCGGCAAAATCGCTATCAAGTCAACAATCTGCCAGGATTCACGAAATAGCAAAAGTAGAGCTCGGTTGACTCAAGCTAGGGTGCTCCATAATTGCCAAAAAGGACAAGGATGGATAGAGCACCACAGTATTAACAAATCATCCTTACTGATCATCCTCAAAAGAGGCAAGGATGACTAGGAAACAACATGAACATATGGCATATTGATAAAATCAGATCAAGGACTTTGTGAAATTCTAAGTCCCTGAAATCAGCATTAAGGAATGCACCACTTTGCAAGCTTGTGCTAGTCACCACACATGTCACAAAAATACATGGAAAGCACCTCTGTAAAGATGGCATGGCATATAACAAAACACATGTAGAACTCACGAGCATATCATGCACACATTAATCATGGCTAAAATGACAAATAGCTATTTGATGCAGCAGATCTGACAATTATCTCAAATAGCTCTCTTCCAACAGCATTTCGGGCATCAAGATGAGCTCAAATGAAAATGATACAATGAGATGAAATGATGTGCTCTCAGAGACGAACATTTTGATATGCTACACGCGCAAAACGGAGCTATGGATGCGGAGTTACGACATGATGAAGTATGCTAAAAAAATATGCAAAATTGGGACAAAACGAGGTCAACCCTAGGGTTTACTGTAGCACCGGATCCATATCCGATCCGGCGTGCACGCGGTTTGAGGTTCGCCGGCCGGAGTCCTGTTCACCGGGGAGGAGAGGGCTCGCCGGACTTGGAGTGGTCGCCGGAGGCCGGAGTTGACGGAGGCGGCGCGGCAAGTCGGCAGAGGCGGCGGTCGCCGGCGGAGGCGAACGGCGGCGGGCGACGGCCGGGAGGAGGCACGGC
>NC_041380.1:153967288-153969585 GCF_002162155.2 Triticum dicoccoides
AGGGCCGCGGGGGCCGGCTCCGGGCCTGGCGGGCCCGCGCGGTCGGCGGTGATGTGGGCACCCGCGGGGGACACCTGTCAAGCGCCGGTTCGTTCGGCGGAGCGGGCGGACGTGTCCGGCCGGCCGATTTTCGTCCGGTGGCGCGAGGAGAGGGAGAGGACTTGGGTTTGACCGGATTTCGGGGAAGGGGTCTATATATAGGCATAGAGGGAGCTAGGAAGCTCCAAATGAGGTGGGGTTTTCGGCCAGGCGATCGTGATCGAACGCTCTAGATGATGGAGAGGGTTTTGGTGGGTTTGGGGCCAAATTGGAAGGGTGTTGGGCTGCAACACACACGAGGCCTTCTCGGTCCCTCGGTTAACCGTTGGAGTATCAAACGAAATCCAAAAGGCATGAAACTTGACAGGCGGTCTACCGATAGTAAACCAAGGCCGCAAGGCAAGTCTCGGTACAATCCGGAAATGTTTAACCCCCCCACACGAAAAGAGGTAGAAATGACCACCGGAGGAGATAGGAGCGCCGGAATGCAAAACGGACAACGGGGAAAATGCTCGGATGCATGAGACGAACATGTATGCAAATGCAATGCACATGTTGACATGATAAGAGATGCATGACAACGACAACAACACACGGAGACAAAAACCCGAATCCGAGGAAATAAAATAACTTAGCACCGGAAACGGCAAGAGTTGGAGTACATATAAGGTAAATTACATCCGGGTCTTCTACCTCAACCTTCAAAAAGCATCCGTTATACAAGTTATGGCAATACTCCCGAACTCCCGCTCTAGTACTGGGTGGCGTCGAGGTTATCTCACCAACAACTACATAAAAGAGATTTTCGATGTCGGCAAAACTAAACTCAGGTATTCCAGAACTGCAACAATAAAATTGTGACGACAACACCTCAGAGCTCAACTCACCGGGACACTGCCACAACCCCTAAAAGACAGGAGGCACCAAGAACAATGTTCTCGTCACAAATCGATCAGAACGATTCCAAGATACCCGCGTGATCCTAAATTTTTTTTAGTGAAATTTGAGAAGAGAAGAGTCAAAACTCTACGTCAGGATGCCTCACCAGAGCGATGAAGGGACTGGGGAGTAAAAAGAATTCCTAAACTCTCCGATATATAATTCCTAATGACTCAAAACATTTTTCTAGACTCAACTCGTCAACTAATTCGATCAAGCAGGGGGGCTCCTAAGGTCGGGGAAGGCTCTGATTACCAACTTGTAACGTCCTCGATGCGGCTATATCTCCTACGTGTCGAAGCACGACTTAGAGGCATGACTGCATTGAAAGCAATGTGGGAAGTAAGGTAATCTTCACAACAACCCATGTAAATAGATAATAGGGGAAAAGGTACATATTTGGCTTACACTCGCCACGTCACACAAGTACATAAATAACATTACAATCATCCAATACACTCAAGGTCCAACTAATGTACCAAAATAAAAGATCAACCCCAACATACGACACGGTCCCGATCGCCCCAACTGGGCACCACTACTGATCATCAGGGAAAGACACATAGTAACGGCGTGAGTCTTCGTCGAACTTCCACTTGAGCTCAAGCGCATCATCTAGAACGGAATCATCGGTCCCTGCATCTTGTTTGGAAGTAATCTGTGAGCCACGGGGACTCAGCAATCTCGCACCCTCGCGATCAAGACTATTTAAGCTTATAGGTAAAGGCAAGGTAATATGTGGAGCTGCGGCAAGCGACTAGCATATATGGTGGCTAACCTGTTCGCAAAAGAGAGCGAGAAGAGAAGGCAAAGCACGAACGAAGAACTATAGAACAACCTACGGCAAACATTACTCCAACACCGTGTTCACTTCCCGGACTCCGCCGAGAAGAGACCATCACGGTAACACACGCAGTTGATTCATTTAATTAAGTTAAGGTTCATGTTATCTGCAATCGGACATTAACAAATTCCCATCTGCCCATAACCGCGGGCACGGCTTTCGAAAGTTCAAATCCCTGTAGGAGAGTCCCAACTTAGCCCATCACAAGCTCTCATGGTCAACGAAGGATAAACCTTCTCCCGAGACATTCCGATCAGACTCGGCATCCCGGTTCTACAAGACAACTTCGACAATGGTAAAACAAGTCCAGCAACACCGCCCGAATGTGCCGACAAATCCTGATAGGAGCTGCACATATCTCGTTCTCAGGGCACACTCAAATGAGCTCTCCATACAACTAAAACCAAACCTCAAGTTTCCCCGAGAGGGCGCTGCACAGGGCTCTAGTCTGGACCAACACTCAGAGGAGCACTGG
>NC_041380.1:153969929-154014797 GCF_002162155.2 Triticum dicoccoides
GGGGGGGGTTTAAATAAAGATGACCCTCGGGCTTCGGAAACCCATGGGAAAAAGAGGCTAGGTGGCAAATGGTAAAACCAAGGTTGGGCATTGCTGGACAAGTTTTATTCAAGGAGAACTGTCAAGGGGTTCCCATTATAACCCAACCGCGTAAGGAACGCAAAAGCCGGGAACATAACACCGATATGACGGAAACAAGGGCGGCAAGTGTGGAACAAAACACTAGGCAAAAGGCCGAGCCTTCCACCCTTTACCAAGTATATAGATGCATTAAGATAACAAGATAATATAGTGATATCCCAATAAATAAACAATTTTCCAACAAGGAACGATCTCCAAATCTTCACCTGCATCTAGCAACGCTATAAGAGGGGCTGAGCAAAGCGGTAACATAGCCAATCAATGGTTTGCTAGGACATGGTGGGTTAGAGGTTTGACATGGCAATTTGGGAGGCATTATAAGCAAGTGGTAGGCATCGTAGCATAGGCATAGCAAAAGAGCAAGCATCTAGCAAGCAAAGATAGAAGTGATTTCGAGGGTATAATCATCTTACCTGCAAAGTTGTCAGAGTTGACTTGATCCTCGTAAGCAAACTCAACGGGCTCCTCGTTAGCGAACTCGTCTCCCGGCTCTACCCAAACAAGACAAACAAGCAAAAGGAACACAATCAACCACGTGCAAAGCTCAAACAACATGATGCGAACATGTTATGCTATGCGGGATGCGACATGTGATGCATATGCAAGATTTGACAAGGAATGATTGAACCTGGCCTCAACTTGGAAATCCAAGAGTTCCACTGGAAAGGTGAGGTGATTTCGGTTGAAGTCAATATAAAGAACACCGGAATCGGATGCACGGTTTGGAAATGGCAAGCAAAACAAATATGGCAACGGTCTGCGATAAATAGCAAGTAGCCATCTAAATGCATCAAGTTAAACACGCTACAGCACTCAAACATGACAACAAAATACCTTGCAGGGATCCACTCATGATGATTGACAAAAGATGAACACTGAGCTACGGCTAATTCATCCATTAACAAGTTCAAACAAGCATGGCAAAAATGCAAACGATAACACATTTCAGACTTAGTGAAATTAACACAAGTCTGGAATTTAACATCAGGTAGCACACTTTGGAGCAAGAAAACTATGTGCTACAGGAACCTAACATGGCAAATCAAGGCATGACATGAAGCTACTCTAAGCACTTAACAAAAGTCCCTTAGTGACCTTGAGCCAAAAGTGATCAGAAAATACAATTGCAAGCATGCGAACATGGCAAAAACATAATCAGATCTCAGACTTTGTGAAAAACTGGAGCATGCAAAACAGTTAGCGAGTAGGCATGTTTACGAGCTCGATGCACTCACTACAGAGCAAGGCATGACAAACTAAGCATACACTCATCAAGAATATATATTATAGAAGCTAGACATGGCAAGAACAACAACATAACATGCACGGATCGCTAGCAACATCCTCGGCAAAATCTCTAGCAAGTCAACAATCTGCCAGGATTCATGAAATAGCAAAAGTAGAGCTCGATTGACTCAAGCTAGGTTGCTCCATAATTGCAAACAAGGACAAGGATGGATAGAGAACCACAATATTAACAAATCATCCTTACTGATCTTCCTCAAAAGAGGCACGGATGACTAGGAAACAACATGAACATATGGCATATTGATAAAATCAGATCAAGGACTGAAATTCTAAGTCCCTGAAATCAGCATTAACGAATGCACCACTTTGCAAGCTTGTGCTAGTCACCACACATGTCACAAAAATACATGGGAAGCACCTCTGTAAAGATGGCATGGCATATAACAAAACACATGTAGAACTCACGAGCATATCATGCACACATTAATCATGGCAAAAATGACAAATAGCTATTTGATGCAGCTGATCTAACAATTATCTCAAATAGCTCTCTTCCAACAGCATTTCTGGCATCAAGATGAGCTCAAATGAAAATGATGCAATGAGATGAAATGATGTTCTCTCAGAGACGAACATTTTGGTATGCTACACGCGCAAAACGGAGCTACGGATGCGGAGTTACAGCATGATGAAGTATGCTAAAAAATATGCAAAACTGGGACAAAACAAGGTCAACCCTAGGGTTTACTGTAGCACCGGATCCAGATCCGATCCGGCGTGCATGTGGTTCGAGGTTCGCCGGCCGGAGTCCTGTTCACCGGGGAGGAGAGGGCTCGCCGGACTTGGCGTGGTCGCCGGAGGCCGGAGTTGATGGAGGCGGCGCGGCAAGTCGGCAGAGGCGGCGGTCGCCGGCGGAGGCGAACGGCGGCGGGCGACGGCCGGGAGGAGGCGCGGTGGCCGGGCGGCAGAGGCAGCGGTCGCCGATGTCGAGGCGCGCGAGGCGCACTGGGCAGCGGAGGGAGAGGGCCGCGGGGGCCGGCTCCGGGCCTGGCGGGCCTGCGCGGTCGGCGGCGATGTGGGCACCCGCGGGGGACACGTGTCAAGCGCCGGTCGTCCGGCAGAGCGGGCGGACGTGTCCGGCCGGCCGGTTTTCGTCCGGCGGCGCGAGGAGAGGGGGAGGACTAGGGTTTGACCGGATTTCGGGGAAGGGGTCTATATATAGGCATAGAGGGAGCTAGGAAGCTCCAAATGAGGTGCGGTTTTTGGCAACGCGATCGTGATCCAACGCTCTAGATGATGGAGAGGGTTTTGGTGGGTTTTGGGCCAAATTGGAAGGGTGTTGGGCTGCAACACACACGAGGCCTTCTCGGGCCCTCGGTTAACCGTTGGAGTATCAAACGAAATCCAAAAGGCACAAAACTTGATAGGTGGTCTACCGGTAGTAAACCAAGGCCGCAAGGCAAGTCTCGGTCCAATCCGGAAATGTTTAACCCCCACACAGGAAAAGAGGTAGAAATGACCACCGGAGGAGATAGGAGCGCCGGAATGCAAAATGGACAACGGGGAAAATGCTCAGATGCATGAGACGAACACGTATGCAAATGCAATGCACATGATGACATGATAAGAGATGCATGACAACGACAACAACACACGGAGACAAAAACCCGAATCCGAGGAAATAAAATAACAGCACCGGAAACGGCAAGAGTTGGAGTACATATAAGGTAAATTACATCCGGGTCGTCTACCTCAACCTTCGAAAAGCATCCGTTATACAAGTTATGGCAATACTCCTGAACTCCTGGCCCAGTACTGGGTGGCATCGAGGTTATCTCACCAACAACTGCATAAAAGAGATTTTTGATGTCGGTGAAACTAAACTCAGGTATATCAGAACTGCAACGATACAATTGTGAGGACAACACCTCGGAGCTCAACTCCCCGGGACACTGCCACAACCCCTAAATGACAGGAGGCACCAAGAACAATGTTCTCGTCACAAATCGATCGGAACGATTCCAAGATACCCGCGTGATCCTAAATTTTTTTTTAGTGAAATTTGAGAAGAGAAGAGTCAAAACTCTACGTTAGGATGCCTCACCAGAGCGATGAAGGGACTGGGGAGTAAAAATAATTCCTAAACTCTCCGATATATAATTCCTAATGACTCAAAACATTTTTATAGACTCAACTCGTCAGCTAATTCGATAAAAGCAGGGGGGCTCCTAAGGTCGGGGAAGGCTCTGATTACCAACTTGTAACGCCCTCGATGCGGCTATATCTCCTACGTGTTGACGCACGACTTAGAGGCATAACCGCATTGAAAGCAATGTTGCAAGTAAGGTAATCTTCACAACAAACCATGTAAATAGATAATAGGGGGAAAAGGTACATATTTGGCTTACACTCGCCACATCACACAAGTACATAAATAACATTACAATCATCCAATACACTCAAGGTCCGACTTTGGTACCAAAATAAAATATCAACCCCAACATGCGGCACGGTCTCCGATCGCTCCAACTGGGCACCACTACTGATCATCAGGGAAAGACACATAGTAACGGTGTGAGTCTTCATCGAACTCCCACTTGACCTCAAGCGCATCATCTAGAACGGAATCATCGGTCCCTGCATCTGGTTTGGAAGTAATCTGTGAGCCACAGGGACTCAGCAATCTCGCACCCTCGCGATCAAGGCTATTTAAGCTTATTGGTAAAGGCACGGTAATACGTGGAGCTGTAGCAAGCGACTAGCATATATGGCGGCTAACCTGTTCGCAAAAGAGAGCGAGAAGAGAAGGCAAGGCATGAACGAAGAACTATAGAACAACCTACGGCAAACATTACTCCAACACCGTGTTCACTTCTCGGACTCCGCCGAGAAGAGACCATCACGGTAACACACGCAGTTGATTCATTTGAATTAAGTTAAGGTTCATGTTATCTATAATCGGACATTAGCAAATTCCCATCTGCCCATAACCGCGGGCACGGCTTTCGAAAGTTGAAATCCCTGCAGGGGAGTCCCAACTTAGCCCATCACAAGCTCTCACGGTCAACAAAGAATAAACCTTCTCCCGAGACATTCCGATCAGACTCGGCATCCCGGTTCTACAAGACAACTTCGACAATGGTAAAACAAGTCCAGCAACACCGCCCGAATGTGCCGACAAATCCCGATAGGAGCTTCACATATCTCGTTCTCAGGTCACACTCAGATGAGCTCTCCATACAACTAAAACCAAACCTCAAGTTTCCCCGAGGGGGCGCTGCATAGGGCTCTAGTCTGGACCAACACTCAGAGGAGCACTGGCCCGGGGGGGTTTAAATAAAGATGACCCTCGAGTTTCGGAAACCCAAGGGAAAAAGAGGCTAGGTGGCAAATGGTAAAACCAAGGTTGGGCATTGCTGGGGAGCACTGGCCCAAGTTTTATTCAAGGAGAACTGTCAAGGGGTTCCCATTATAACCCAACCGCGTAAGGAACGCAAAATCCGGGAACATAATACCGATATGACGGAAACTAGGGCGGCAAGAGTGGAACAAAACACTAGGCAAAAGGCCGAGCCTTCCACCCTTTAACAAGTATATAGATGCATTAAGATAACAAGATAATATAGTGATATCCCAAAAAAAATAAACAATGTTCCAACAAGGAACGATCTCCAAATCTTCACTTGCATCTAGCAACGCTATAAAAGGGGCTGAGCAAAGCGGTAACATAGCCAATCAATGGTTTGCTAGGACATGGTGGGTTAGAGGTTTGACATGGCAATTTGGGAGGCATGATAAGCAAGTGGTAGGCATCGTAGCATAGGCATAGCAAAAGAGCGAGCATCTAGCAAGCAAAGATAGAAGTGATTTCGAGGGTATGATCATCTTGCCTGCAAAGTTGTCAGAGTTGACTTGATCCTCGTAAGCAAACTCAACGGGCTCCTCGTGAGCGAACTCGTCTCCCGGCTCTACCCAAACAAGACAAACAAGCAAAAGGAACACAATCAACCACGTGCAAAGCTCAAACAACATGATGCGAACATGGTATGCTATGCGGGATGCGATATGTGATGCATATGCAAGATTTGACAAGGAATGATTGAACCTGGCCTTAACCTGGAAATCCAAGAGTGCCACTGGAAAGGTGAGGTGATTTCGGTTGAAATCGATATAAAGAACACCGGAATCTGATGCACGGTTTGGAAATGGCAAGCAAAACAAATATGGCACCGGTCTGCGATAAACAGCAAGTAGCCATCTAAATGCATCAAGTTAAACATGCTACAACACTCAAACATGACAAAAAAATACATGGAAGGGATCCACTCATGATGCTTGACAAAAGATCAACACTGAGCTATGGCTAATTCATCCATTAACAAGTTCAAACAAGCATGGCAACAATGCAAATGATAACAGATTTCAGACTTAGTGAAATTAACACAAGTCTAGAATTTAACATCAGGTAGCACACTTTGGAGCATGAAAACTATATGCTACAGGAACTTAACATGGCAAAGCAAGACATGACATGAAGCTACTCTAAGCACTTAACAAAAGTCCCTTAGTGACCTTGAGCCAAAAGGGATCAGAAAATACAATTGCAAGCATGCGAACATGGCAAAAACATAATCAGATCTCAGACTTTGTGAAAAACTAGAGCATGCAAAACAGTTAGCGAGTAGGCATGTTTACGAGCTCGATGCACTCACTACAGAGCAAGGCATGACAAACTAAGCATACAACCATCAAGAATATATATTATAGAAGCTAGACATGGCAAGAACAATAACATAGCATGCACGGATCACTAGCAACATCCTCGGCAAAATCCCTAACAAGTCAACAATCTGCCAGGATTCACGAAATAGCAAAACTAGAGCACGATTGACTCAAGCTAGGGTGCTCCATAATTGCAAACAAGGACAGGGATGGATAGAGCACCACACTATTAACAAATCATCCTTACTGGTCATCCTCAAAAGAGGCACGGATGACTAGGAAACAACATGAACATATGACATATTGATAAAATCAGATCAAGGACTTTCTGAAATTCTAAGTCCCTGAAATCGGCATTAACGAATGCACCACTTTGCAAGCTTGTTCTAGTCACCACACATGTCACAAAAATACATGGAAAGCACCTTTGTAAAGATGGCATGGCATATAACAAAACACATGTAGAACTCACGAGCATATCATGCACACATTAATCATGGCAAAAATGACAAATACCTATTTGATGCAGCAGAGCTGACAATTATCTCAAATAGCTCTCTTCCAACAGCATTTCGGGCATCAAGATGAGCTCAAATGAAAATGATGCAATGAGATGAAATGATGTGCTCTCAGAGACAAACATTTTGATATGCTACACGTGCAAAACGGAGCTACGGATGCGGAGTTACGGCATGATGAAGTATGCTAAAAAATATGCACAAGTCGGACAAAACGAGGTCAACCTAGGGTTTACTGTAGCACCGGATCCAGATCCGATCCGGCATGCACGTGGTTCGAGGTTCGCCGGCCGGAGTCCTGTTCACCAGGGAGGAGAGGGCTCGCCGGACTTGGAGTGCTCGCCGGAGGCCGGAGTTCACGGAGGCGGCGCGGCAAGTCGGCAGAGGCGGCGATCGCCGGTGGAGGCAAACGGCGGCGGGCGACGGCCGGGAGGAGGCGCGGCGGCCGGGCGGCAGAGGCGGCGGTCACCGGCATCGAGGCGCGCGAGGCGCATCGGGCGGCGGAGGGAGAGGGCCGCGGGGGCCGGCTCCGGGCCTGGCGGGCCCGCACGGTCGGCGGTGATGTGGGCACCCGCGGGGGACACGTGTCAAGAGCCAGTTCGTCCGGCGGAGCGGGCGGAAGTGTCCGGCCGACCGGTTTTCGTCCGGCGGCGCGAGGAGAGGGAGAGGACTTGGGTTTGACCGGATTTCGGGGAAGGGATCTATATATATGCATAGAGGGAGCTAGGAAGCTCCAAATGAGGTGCGGTTTTCGGCCACGCGGTCGTGATCGAACGCTCTAGATGATGGAGAGGGTTTTGGTGGGTTTGGGCCAAATTGGAAGGGTGTTGGGCTGCAATACACATGAGGCCTTGTCGGTCCCTCGGTTAACCGTTGGAGTATCAAACGAAATCAAAAGGCATGAAACTTGACAGGTGGTCTACCAGTCGTAAACCAAGGCCGCAAGGCAAGTCTCGGTCCAATCCGGAAATGTTTAACCCCCACACACGAAAAGAGGTAGAAATGACCACCGGAGGAGATAGGAGCGCCGGAATGCAAAACGGACAACGGGGAAAATGCTCGGATGCATGAGACGAACACGTATGCAAATGCAATGCACATGATGACATGATAAGAGATGCATGACAACGACAACAACACACGGAGACAAAAACCCGAATCCGAGGAAATAAAATAACTTAGCGCCGGAAACGGCAAGTGTTGGAGTACATATAAGGTAAATTACATCCGGGTCATCTACCTCAACCTTCGAAAAGCATCAGTTATACAAAATACGGCAATACTCCTGAACTCCCGCCCCAGTACTGGGTGGCGTTGAGGTTATCTCACCAACAACTGCATAAAAGAGATTTTCGATGTCGGCGAAACTAAACTCAGGTATTCCAGAACTGCAACGATAAAATTGTGATGACAACACCTCGGAGCTCTACTCCCCGGACACTGCCACAACCCCTAAATGACAGGAGGCACCAAGAACAATGTTCTCGTCACAAATCAATCGAAACGATTCCAAGATACCCGCGTGATCCTAAATTTTTTTTTAGTGAAATTTGAGTAAAGAAGAGTCAAAACTCTCCGTCAGGATGCCTCACCAAAGCGATGAAGGGACTGGGGAGTAAAACGAATTCCTAAACTCTCTGATATATAATTCCTAATGACTCAAAACATTTTTATAGACTCAACTCATCAGCTAATTCGATCAAGCAGGGGGGCTCCTAAGGCCGGGGAAGGCTCTGATTACCAACTTGTAACGCCCTCGATGCGGCTATATCTCCTACGTGTCGAAGCACGACTTAGAGGCATAACCGCATTGAAAGCAATGTCACAAGTAAGGTAATCTTCACAACAACCCATGTAAATAGATGATAGGGGAAAAAGGTACATATTTGGCTTACACTCGCCATGTCACACAAGTACATAAATAACATTACAATCATCCAATACACTCAAGGTCCGACTACGGTACCAAAATAAAAGATCAACCCCAACATGCGACACGGTCCCGATCGCCCCAACTGGGCACCACTACTGATCATCAGGGAAAGACACAGAGTAACGGCGTGAGTCTTCGTCGAACTCGCACTTGAGCTCAAGCGCATCATCTAGAACGGAATCATCGGTCCCTGCATCTGGTTTGGAAGTAATCTGTGAGCCACAGGGACTCAGCAATCTCGCAACCTCGCAATCAAGACTATTTAAGCTTATTGGTAAAGGCAAGCTAATATGTGGAGCTGCAGCAAGCGACTAGCATATATGGTGGCTAACCTGTTCGCAAAAGAGAGCGAGAAGAGAAGGCAAGGCATGAAAGAAGAACTATAGAACAACCTACGGCAAATATTACTCCAACACCGTGTTCACTTCCTGGACTCCGCCGAGAAGAGACCATCACGGTAACACACACAGTTGATTCATTTTAATTAAGTTAAGGTTCATGTTATCTATAATCGGACATTAACAAATTCCCATCTGCCCATAACCGCGGGCACGGCTTTCGAAAGTTCAAATCCCTGCAGGGGAGTCCCAACTTAGCCCATCACAAGCTCTCACGGTCAACGAAGGATAAACCTTCTCCTGAGACATTCCGATCAGACTCGGCATCCCGATTCTACAAGACAACTTCGACAATGGTAAAACAAGTCCAGCAACACCGCCCGAATGTGCCGACAAATCATGATAGGAGCTGCACATATCTCGTTCTCAAGGCACACTCAGATGAGCTCTCCATACAACTAAAACCAAACCTCGAGTTTCCCGAGGGGGCGCTACACAGGGCTCTAGTCTGGACCAACACTCAGAGGAGCACTAGCCTGGGGGGGTTTAAATAAAGATGACCCTCGGGCTCCCGAAACCCAAGGGAAAAAGAGGCTAGGTGGCAAATGGTAAAACGAAGGTTGGAAATTGCTGGAGGAGTTTTATTCAAGGTGAACTTTCAAGGGGTTCCCATTATCACCCAACCGCGTCAGGAACGCAAAATCCGGGAACATAATACCGATACGACGGAAACTGGGGCGGCAAGAGTGGAACAAAACACTAGGAAAAAGGCCGAGCCTTCCACCCTTTACCAAGTATATAGATGCATTAAGATAACAAGATAATATAGTGATATCCCAATAAATAAATAATGTTCCAACAAGGAACGATCTCCAAATCTTCACCTGCAACTAGCAACACTATAAGAGGGGCTGAGCAAAGCGGTAACATAGCCAATCAACGGTTTGCTAGGACATGGTGGGTTAGACGTTTGACATCGCAATTTGGGAGGCATGATAAGCAAGTGGTAGGCATCGTAGCATAGGCATAGCAAAAGAGCGAGCATCTAGCAAGCAAAGATAGAAGTGATTTCGAGGGTATGATCATCTTGCCTGCAAAGTTGTCAGAGTTGACTTGATCCTCGTAAGCAAACTCAACGGGCTCCTCGTTAGCGAACTCGTCTCCTGGCTCTACCCAAACAAGACAAACAAGCAAAAGGAACACAATCAACCACGTGCAAAGCTCAAACAACATGATGCGAACATGGTATGCTATGCGGGATGCGATATGTGATGCATATGCAAGATTTGACAAGGAATGATTGAACCTGGACTCAACTTGGAAATCCAAGAGTGACAATGGAAAGGTGAGGTGATTTTGGTTGAAATCGATATAAAGAACACCGGAATCGGATGCACGGTTTGGAAATGGCAAGCAAAACAAATATGGCACCGGTCTGCGATAAACAGCAAGTAGCCATCTAAATGCATCAAGTTAAACATGCTACAACACTCAAACATGACAACAAAATACATGGAAGGGATCCACTCATGATGCTTGACAAAAGATGAACACTGAGCTACGGCTAATTCATCCATTAACAAGTTCAAACAAGCATCACAAAAATGCAAACGATAACAGATTTCAGACTTAGTGAAATTAACACAAGTCTAGAATTTAACATCAGGTAGCACACTTTGGAGCATGAAAACTATATGCTACGGGAACTTAACATGGCAAAGCAAGGCATGGCATGAAGCTACTCTAAGCACTTAACAAAAGTCCCTTAGTGACCTTGAGCCAAAAGGGATCAGAAAATACAATTGCAAGCATGCGAGCATGGTAAAAACATAATCAGATCTCAGACTTAGTGAAAAACTGGAGCATGCAAAACAGTTAGCGAGTAGGCATGTTTACGAGCTCGATGCACTCACTACAGAGCAAGGCATGACAAACTAAGCATACACCCATCAATAATACGTATTATAGAAGCTAGACATGGCAAGAACAACAACATAGCATGCACGGATCACTAGCAACATCCTCGGCAAAATCGCTAACAAGTCAATAATCTGCTAGGATTCACGAAATAGCAAAAGTAGAGCTCGATTGACTCAAGCTAGGGCGCTCCATAATTGCCAAAAAGGACAAGGATGGATAGAGCACCACAGTATTAACAAATCATCCTTACTGATCATCCTCAAAAGAGGCACGAATGACTAGGAAACAATATGAACATATGGCATATTGATAAAATCAGATCAAGGACTTTGTGAAATTCTAAGTCCCTGAAATCAGCATTAACGAATGCACCACTTTGCAAGCTTGTGCTAGTCACCACACATGTCACAAAAATACATGGAAAGCACTTCTGTAAAGATGGCATGGCATATAACAAAACTCATGTAGAACTCACGAGCATATCATGCACACATTAATCATGGCAAAAATGACAAATAGCTATTTGATGCAGCAGATCTGACAATTATCTCAAATAGCTCTCTTCCAACAGAATTTTCGGGCATCAAGATGAGCTCAAATGAAAATGATGCAATGATATGAAATGATGTACTCTCAAAGACGAACATTTTGATATGCTACACGTGCAAAACGGAGCTACGGATGTGGAGTTACGGCATGATGAAGTATGCTAAAAAAATATGCAAAACTAGGACAAAACGAGGTCAAGCCTAGGGTTTACTGTAGAACCGGATCCAGATCCGATCCGGCGTGCACGCGGTTTGAGGTTCGCCGGCCGGAGTCCTGTTCACCGGGGAGGAGAGGGCTCGCCGGACTTGGAGTGGTCGCCGGAGACCGGAGTTGACGGAGGCGGCGCGGCAAGTCGGCAGAGGCGGCGGTCGCCGGCGGAGGCGAACGGGGGCGGGCAACGGCCGGGAGGAGGCGCGGCGGGTGACGGCCGGGAGGAGGCGCGGCGGCCAGACGGTAGAGGAGGCGGTCCCCGGCGTCAAGGCGTGCGAGGCGCACCGGGCGGCGGAGGGAGAGGGCCGCGGGGGCCGGCTCCGGGCCTGGCGGACCCACGCGGTCGGCGGCGATGTGGGCACCCGCGGGGGACACGTGTCAAGCGCCGGTTCATCCGGCGGAGCGGGTGGACGTGTCCGGCCGGCCGGTTTTCTTCCGGCGGCGCGAGGAGAGGGAGAGGACTAGGGTTTGACCAGATTTCGGGGAAGGGATCTATATATAGGCATGGAAGGAGCTAGGAAGCTCCAAATGAGGTGCAGTTTTCGGCCACGTGATCGTGATCGAACGCTCTAGATGATGGAGAGGGTTTTGGTGGGTTTTGGGACAAATTGGAAGGGTGTTGGGCTGCAACACACATGAGGCCTTCTCAGTCCCTCGGTTAACCGTTGGAGTATCAAACGAAGTCCAATAGGCACGAAACTTGACAGGCGGTCTACCGGTAGTAAACCAAGGCCGCAAGGCAAGTCTCGGTCCAATCTGGAAATGTTTAACCCCCACACACGAAAAGAGGTAGAAATGACCATCGGAGGAGATAGGAGCGCCGGAATGCAAAACGGACAACTGGGAAAATGCTCGGATGCATGAGACGAACACGTATGCAAATGCAATGCACATGATGACATGATAAGAGATGCATGACAACGACAACGACACACGGAGACAAAAACCCAAATCCGAGGAAATAAAATAACTTAGCATCGGAAACGGCAAGAGTTGGAGTACATATAAGGAAAATTACATCCGGGGTGTTACAACAGTCAGTACCAAGATACAATTTGAACAACTCGGAAAAAAGGACGATTTTTCATTACCCAGGGGCAGTCTTGAAGGCTGGAAATTGGGTCTGTGATGAGTCGCCAGAAGAGCGAGACACCTCCTGAAAACATAAAATAAAGTTAAAGTAATGCAAGGGAAAGGATCCATTAAACAGAGTTAAAGACAAAAGAAGTAAACCTCATTCCGGCGCTTTTGAGGAGTTTGTTGAAGAATAACAGGTGGTTCGTCTTCGGTTCGGGCTTAACGGCGGCTCTCATGTTTTTGCTTTTTCAAAAGAAAGTGAGGGTCGAGATAAGCCAAAGGGTGGGAAAACCTTACTTTCCGGGTTACGACTCGAAGTTTCTGTCTTGGCAAATGTGCTGAGTCGGAGGAAATAGTTACCTCTTCTTCCATGGCCTGACTGGCCCCAGTGTCGTCCTGGTAATGCTCAGTGTTAATAAGATTATTAAAAAGTTGGCCAAGGGGGTCAAGGCCTACCTCCGACTCAGAAGTTTCGTCGAGTTTCATCATGTCTTCAACATTGCTCTTCTTCTTCTTTTTGGACCTCCGGGTCGTTTTCTTGGCGGTTATGGCAGCGACTCTTGCTTTCTTGGCGGCTTCGTGGTCATATTTCACCTTCCAGAAGTCAGATTTGGCCTGCAAACAGGTAAAAACAAAATGAAAGGTTAGGCAAGTGTTAAATAATATGGCTGAGAAAAATACAAAGGAGAAAGGTGAGAGTCTCCTTACTTCTGGCACCGGATTAAGCTTGCAGAAAGGGTTTAACCCGACGATACTGCAGTCTTCGTACTTTCCGTTCACCAGAAGAGTTGACATTGAAACAATACCTGCTTCCGTTAACTGAACAGGGCTGTGACGAAGAGAGTCATCTGGGACTCCACCATACTCGTACATCAATTTTGATCGACGGCTCAGAGGAATAACCCTCCATGAGATCCAGCAGCGGGTCAGGTAAACTCGAGTCAAGTCGTTCCCTAATAAGGCGTTAATCCTTTTTATGGATGGGATCAGCTTCCTGCGTTTGGCAGCCGTAAGCTTATCAGGGAGCGCTAATTTGGAGTCAAGACGCTCGGCGTGATAACCCGGCAGTGGCTTCTCATTTGCTGGTGAAATATCTTGATAGTAGAACCAAGTTTGGTTCCAATCTTTGGGATGACTCGGTAAGACTATGATGGAGAAGACAGCGCCCTGCCGACGCTGAATAGAGATGCCTCCAAGCTCCAATCTGAGGCCATTGGTGCACTCATTCTGCCGGTTCAGGTAAAAATATTCTCTGAACAGTTCCATGGTTGGCTCTTCCTGAAGGTATACTTCACATAGTACTTGGAAGTTGTAGATGTTAGATATGGAATTGGGCCCGATATCTTGAGGGTGGAGTTTGAAAAAGTGGAGGACATCTCTGAAGAACTTTGAGCCGGGTGATGAAAAGACACGGTTCATGTGGTCGGTAAAAACGATGACTTCACCATTTTGTGGATTGGGTCGTTCTTCGTCCAGGTCAGGTGCACGGTAAGACATGACATTTTTTCCTCGCAAAAATCCTATGGAGAAGAACTCCTTCAAATGTTCCCGGATGCAGACAGTTGAGGGAACCCAGTTGCAGACAGTTGGCGTCTTGGATGGCATAGTGTTCAAAAACTCGCTGAAAAGAAGGTAACATGCCCGGCTCAGTTCAATACATATGATGAAAGTACAAGATGATACAAAGGAGTAATGATGGCTTAGTTAAGGGCTAATGTCATATAAGGAAAAGTAAGACGGCACGGTAAGCCGCCATGACTACAAATATTTGAGAAAAGCAAAATTCAGCTAAGTGTTGAGACAAACAAGTTTCCTAACTGTTTGGTATTATTCTAGATCAAATGGCTATTCAAAATGGGAAAATTCTAGACCTAAAAAGTTTAGCACAGATGAGTCTCTGAGTTCTAATGAGATCTTTGAACCATAGAAAGGGATCTGTGGGCATCAAGAGTAGGCATAAAAACACTACCGCACAAGCATAAATATCTTTTTGGATCAAGAAGAGGCCCGCGGTGGAAGAACTATGAAGGACTACGATGAACTATGAAGAACACGAAGAAGTCTGGAAACCCTAATGCGGATCTGAGAAGTGAAAAGGAGAACACTTACAACCACAGATCTTTTGCGGAGGTCACCGCCGTTCTCTGGACCGATTCGGGTTGATGCAGTGGCCAAGGTGGACGGAGATGGAGGAGAAGCGCGACGACGGTGAGGCTCGAGCAGCAGGAGGGTTGCGAGAAGAAGAAGACAGAGAGAGAGAGAGAAGAATGAGGAAGGCCGAGGCGTGCCTATTTATAAGGAAAATGCGAACAGACTGGCATGAAAATCGAGGAAGAGCCGAATAATGGTTATCCAACTACATAGACGCCTCGATTCTAGGAAGGCATTAAAAACGAAGATCCGTTGGGGGTGACGTCATAAAAGTTTTTTTTTCTGTTTTCAAGAGATGATGTCATGGCGGGTTACAAAAACTTCTGCGAGGATAAGAAGATGGATTTTTCTAAGTGTTGAAGATTGACAAGGAACAAAGTTCAAAGTCAACCTGGGGCCTAATGTTGGGGATATAACTATCAGTTATGACCCGCCCAGGAGGGGCCAGGTCAGCCCCAATGGCGGGTTACAAAGGAAGCCCAGTAAACATTAAGATGATAGTTTATCAAATCTTATAGAAGGCCTAAAAGGCCTAGAGGCGGCTTCAGGCCCAGTATTGTAAACCGCCGTATATAAGGGAAGACTTGTAAAGAAAGGCATGAAAAAGAAGTCACCAAGCCGGACACGATTTCTGAGTCGGCCGGGACTCTGTAGGCCACCAAGCGTCAACCCGTGTATATAAGGGGACGACCCGGTGGCGGCTTAGGGCAAGAAATAAGAGATCGATAACCAAGCCAGCGAGTTAAGCCTCTTGGTGATCGAAACCCCAGCAATACCAAACACAACTAGACGTAGGCTTTTACCTTCATTGTAAGGGGCCGAACTAGTATAAAACCTCTCGTGTCCTTTGTCCCAATCAACCCCTTTAAGCTTCCTAGTTGTGATGGCCCTATGACTAATTCCTTCCACTAGGACATTTGCCGTGACAATTCCACGACAGATTTAGTTGATTCTTTTTGCAAATTGAAGCTCTTGACTTAAACTTTCTGATAAGGCCGAATTCATATAATTTTGGTACTGTTAGAAATTGTTTTATGTTTCAAGAGTTATTTGTTGGTTTTGATGTTTTCCAAACTATCTTCTTTGTTCTTCCCGATATTTTGAGTGATTTCTTATGTGTGGTTACTATTGCTTGCTCACGATAGATTGAACGGAGGTTGATGAGGAGAACTATCAAGAGTTATGAGTGCGAATCATCTTCATCAACAGTACAAGGCAAGTTCACACTTTGATCATATCCCTTTCATAGCCAGCTTTTATGCATTAGTTTCACCCTCAAACATTGCATGAGTAGGATTGATAACATGTGGGTATTGGGAAGTAGTTGATGAGGTAGAACCTATTGTCCTTTATATCAAACCCTTGGGAGTTACTTCTACGTTATGCTTATATTGCCATGCTATGCTCGTAGACGTGGATTGGGTTTGAGTGTATCCATGACAGATGTGAGATTGTTAATTAATGGTTCAACTTAAGGTGGTTACTTTAATACACATCTGGGTGGATTGGTTGGGGCACCATGGAGTACCAAGTGGTTTGCCCGGGCACCTGGAGAACCCAGTGCTTGCCCAAGGGGATCCCGGAGGACCCGTGTGATAACCCTATGGAATGCCACCCAGGCTCAAAGGGATCATAAGATTATTCATGCTAGAAACTTCTGTGTGCAGCCACAAGCTATTATGGGCTCTAGCATAGTTGAGTAAGTTGTGTGAAGCTCTTGAAGAGATAGACTAGCAGATGTAGTGGGTTGTAGGTGGTATAGTCTATCTGGAGTGAGAGTTAATGCTTCTGAAAGACTGTGTCTCGGTCATCCGTTTCTCAAACACCATGTAGTGCGAGAAATCCAACGGAGCAGATCGAGTCTTGTGGGGAAAAGTGTGCAAACCTCTGCAGAGTGTACAAACTAATCATGGTTAGCCGTGTCCCCGGTTATGGACATCTTGAGTCTCTGGTACTTGTATTATCATATTGATCTCATCACATTACTTCAATAATTTGTTGGGCTATTGATGTTAATTTGGGATTGAGTTGGAGGAACCTTCTCAATATTTTCTACCAACTTTGTAGTTAAATAAATTATATTCCTTTGTAGTAGGGAAAAAAATGGCTTTTCGCAAAAACATTATAACCATAGAGATTTTCCACCAACCATATATGCATGTAGTGATAGCTATTATTCATCATTATCCAATGGTGTGAATCTGCTAGTACATTCAATGTACCGACCCTTTGTGGCTGCAATGTCTCATGTTGCAGGATTCTTACGACGAGTAAGTGATATGTTAGGGTTACGATTTCTACACTCAACTTTGCCATTAGTGTTGATGGGAATCCACAACCTTGTTATTACTTCCGCTATTTGGATTGAGGTAATAGTATTTACGTTATTTTATACATGTGATTTACCTCTGTTATAAATCCTCAAGTAATGTGTGTGTCAGCATATCGATCCAGGGATGACACTTAAGCACAGAGACTTGACCGTCTGAGGTCGGGTCGCTACAAGATGGTATCAGAGCACATGTTGACTGTAGGACGTGACCCCTAGAAACTGGCAAACCCATAGGAAAGATTTTCTCTATAACTTTCTTTTCAAAAAAGATCTTTTACCTCTCCTCTCTTTTGAGCTTATTCAAATATTCCCTTTAGTGAGACCATACCCCTTTCCCCTTTTGACCACACGAAGATTCGACTGATGAGATCACTCCAAGAAGTACAAGATATTGGACAACTGAGACCATTCAGAATGAAGAGGATTTTACCATACATTATAATAATGGAAACTACAATGGTTGAAGACTCCAAAGACTAGGAGAATTTGACGGCCGTGTAGAATTTCTAGATTTGTATGACCTAGGAAGGCACCCCTTATAGAACTTGGCAGACTATGGAAGCTGTCAATACCCAAGATCAAGGTGTATTGGAGAAAGACCGGAACATGGAGAGTTAAAAACTCAAAGTTTTGTCAAAAAACCCGAAGGCAAGAGATGTAAATTATGGAATGAAAGCTCATGGAAATGACAAGAGCATAAACACGGTTATCCATGATGTTATTGCCCGCTTATACTATTGTCACCGGGCTGAGTTAAGCATACATTTCTTCGGAAGGATTGGATGGTAGAAGGGTGATGGAGCACCTATCAGCAAATGATGAAGTTTTAACCTTAGCCGGTGTATCACCAGGATCTGGAGTAGTACATCAAGAATTCTAAGATGGAGCTCCAGGAAGCCGTATTTGACAAGGAAGCATTTTGTGAAGAACTTAGGACCCAGAAGATGAAAGTAGCCAAGCCGGATAAGCAAAACCTCGAGATACCAGAGATTCGTCATGAACTTAAGGACAGTAGGACCATGGTTCATGCGAAGGATGTTGAAACCAGAAGTTTGGAATGCAACTCCAGAATATTAAAGGACGTCACGAGAGACTTCGCGTCAACAGGAATGTGATAACCCACAAGTATAGGGGATCGCAACAGCTTTTGAGGGTAGAGTATTCAACCCAAATTTATTGATTCGACACAAGGGGAGCCAAAGACTATTCTCAAGTATTAGCAGCTGAGTTGTCAATTCAAGCACACCTGGAAACTTAGTATCTGCAGCAAAGTGTTTAGTAGCAAAGTAATATGATAGTGGTGGTAGCGGCAACAAAAGTAAAGACAGCAAAAGTAGCGTTTTTGGTATTTTGTAGTGATTGTAACAGTAGCAGCGGAAAAGTAAATAAGCGAGAACCAGTATATGGAAAACTCGTAGGCACCGGATCAGTGATGGATAATTATGCCGGATGCGGTTCATCATGTAACAGTCATAACATAGGGTGACACAGAACTAGCTCCAATTCATCAATGTAATGTAGGCATGTATTCCGTATATAGTCATATGTGCTTATGGAAAAGAACTTGCATGACATCTTTTGTCCTACCCTCCCGTGGCAGCGGGGTCCTATTGGAAACTAAGGGATATTAAGGCCTCCTTTTAATAGAGAACCGGAACAAAGCATTAACACATAGTGAATACATGAACTCCTCAAACTATGGTCATCACCGGGAGTGGCCCCAATTATTGTCACTTCGGGGTTGCCGGATCATAACACATAGTAGGTGACTATAGACTTGCAAGATAGGATCTAGAACTCACATATATTCATGAAAAAAAATAGGTTCAGATCTGAAATCATGGCACTCGGGCCCTAGTGACAAGCATTAAGCATAGCAAAGTCATAGAAACATCAATCTCAGAACATAATGGATACTAGGGATCAAACCCTAACAAAACTAACTCGATTACATGATAAATCTCATCCAACCCATCACCGTCCAACAAGCCTACGATGGAATTACTCACGCACGGCGGTGAGCATCATGAAATTGGTGATGGAGGATGGTTGATGATGACGACGGCGACGAATCCCCCTCTCCGGAGCCCCGAACGGACTCCAGATCAGCCCTCCCGAGAGGTTTTAGGGCTTGGCGGCGGCTCCGTATCGTAAAACGTGATGATTTCTTCTTTCCGATTTTTTTCTCTCCAAAAGCAAATATATAGAGTTGGAGTTGGCGTCGGAGGGTCTCTAGGGGGCCCATGAGGTAGGGGGCGCGTCCTAGGGGGGGCGCGCCCCCCACCCTCATGAGAAGGGTGTGGGCCCCCTGGTCTTCATATTTGGCGAGGATTTTTTATTATTTTTTCTAAGACCTCCCGTGGAGTTTCAGGTCATTCCGAGAATATTTGTTTTTTGCACATAAAACAACACCATGGTAATTCTGCTGAAAACAGCGTTAGTCCGGGTTAGTTCCATTCAAATCATACAAGTTAGAGTCCAAAACAAGGGCAAAAGTGTTTGGAAAAGTAGATACGACGGAGACGTATCAACTCCCCCAAGCTTAAACCCTTGCTTCTCCTCAAGCAATTCAGTTGACAGACTGAAAGAAAGAAAGAAAGAAAAACTTTTACAAACTCTGTTTGCTCTTGTTATTGTAACTATGTCAAGCCAGCATTCAAGTTTTCAGCACAGATCATAACTAACCACATTTGCAATAATTCTCAGGTCTCCTCATTACTCATTTCAATAGCATAATCAACTAGCAAGTCATAATAATAAATCTCGGATGACAACACTTTCTCAAAACAATCATAATATGATATAACAAGATGGTATCTCGCTAGCCCTTTCTGAGACCGCAAAACATAAATGCAGAGCACCTTTAAAGATCAAGGACTGACTAGACATTGTAATTCATGGTAAAAGAGATCCAATCATAGTCACACCCAATATAAATTAACAGTGATGAATCTAAATGACGGTTGTGCTCTCCAGCTAGTGATTTTTAATAAGAGGGTGATGACTCAACATAAAAGTAAAATGGATAGGCCCTTCACAGAGGGAAGCAGGGATTTGTAGAGGTGCCAGAGCCCGGGTTTGAAATAGAGATAAATTGTATTTTGAGCGGTATACTTTCATTGTCAACGTAACAACTAAGAGATGGCGATATCTTCCATGCTAAACACATTATAGGAGGTTCCCAAACAGAATGGTAAAGTTTATACTCCCCCTCCACCAACAAGCATCAATCCATGGCTTGCTCGAAACAACGAGTGCCTCCAACATACATCAGGTCTCAGGGGGAGTTTTGTTTGCAATTAATTTTGATTTAGTTTGCATAAAGCATGGGACTGGGCATCCCGGTGACCAGCCATTTTCTCGTGAGTGAGGAGCGGAGTCCACTCCTCTTGAGAATAACCCGCCTAACACAGAGGATAAGGACAGCCTTTGTTGATACATGAGCTATTCGAGCATACCAAATAGAATGTTTATTTGAAGGTTTAGAGTTTGGCACATACAAATTTACTTGGAACGGCAGGTAGATACCGCATATAGGAAGGTATAGTGGACTCATCTGGAATAACTTTTGGGTTTAAGGGATTGGATGCACAAGCAGTATTCCCGCTTAGTACAGGTGAAGGCTAGCAAAATACTGGGAAGCGACCAACTAGAGAGCGACAACAGCCATGTACATGCATTAAAATTAATAAACATTGGGTGCAAGCATGAGTAGGATATAATCCACCATGAACATAAATATCGTGAAGGCTATGTTGATTTTGTTTCAACTACATGCGTGAACATGTGCCAAGTTAAGTCACTTAAATCATTCAAAAGAGGATACCACCCCATCATACCACATCATAATCATCTCAATAGCATGTTGGCATACAAGGTAAATCATTATAACTCATAGCTAATCAAGCATGGCACAAGCAACTATGATCTCTAATTGTCATTGCAAACATGTTTATTCATAATAAGCTGAATCAAGAACGCGGGACTTGTCATATTTACAAAAACAAAAGAGTTCGAGTTCATACCAGCTTTTCTCATCTCAGTCAGTCCATCATATATCATCATAATTGCCTTTCACTTGCATGACCGAACGGTGTGAATAATAATAAGAGTGCACGTGCATTGGACTAAGGTGGAATCTGCGAGCATTCAATAAACAGGAGAAGACAAGGCAATATGGGCTCTATGGTTAATTCAACAATAATGCATATAAGAGCCACTTCAACAATTTAATTATAGTCTTCTCCTACTGACCCCCATAGAAAAGAAAAGAAATAAAACTATTTACACGGGAAAGCTCCCAACAAGCAGAAGAAGAACGGGAAATATTTTTGGGTTTTCTTTTTAGTTATTACTACTACAGCAGAAAAAATAAACTACTACTAATTTTTTTGGTTTTTTCTTTAGGTTTAACAAACACACAAGAAGAAAGCAGGAAAAGGAAAATAAACTAGCATGGATATTACAGTGAAAAAGTATGAGCACCGACATCTAGCAATGAGTGTGTGTGAACATAAATGTAATGTCGGTGAGAAATACGTACTCCCCCAAGCTTAGGCTTTTGGCCTAAGTTGGTTTATGGCCACGGCTGGCCTGGCAGATATCCATAATAAAAATTGTTGGGGTCGTACTGTGATGGGGAAGAATAGTTGGGATCATACTTTGATGAAGAAGAAGACTCTGACTGCCACTGGTTGACAGTCATCTCTGGATCCCAAGAATAAACAGATTGTCGTGGAGGCTCATCTTGTGGCTCCTGTTCCGGGGCTGGTGCTGGATTCTTGTAAGCTTGGACGGCAGCCCACGTAACGAGGTAGGGTCCTACAAAATTAAACAAAGAAGGAGCAGGCAACGTAATAGTTTCAGGATGATGTTTGTTAAAGAACAATTGATATTTAAGCTCTCCTGCCCTATTCTTAACAATAAAATCGTGTGCCACCATACTTTTATGATCTAGATAAACACGGGGCAGCACCTTTTCTTCCTTCTCAGCATGCCTAATAGGTATGTTAAAATGTGCAGCTAGGCGTGTAGCATAGATGCCTCCAAAGATGGGACCCTTAGTACGGTTCATACTTAACCGTCTAGCAATAATACTGCCCATACTAAAAGTGTTATCACTGTATAAACCATGGTGTAGAATAATTATATCAGGGATACTAAGGTTTCCACTGTTTCCGCATCCAATTAAACAACGACTAGCAAATAATGCAAAGTAGAAAATGTATGCTAGTGATTCGTGCATCGGAAACCTTTCTAGTTTCTCCTACAGTGATAGTATCAATAAACCCAGCCACATCATCATGATGTGGTTCTTCTGTCTTGCCCTCAAAAGGGATTAAACAAATCCGACAGAAATCATAAAGTGACATCTCCTTATGCTCATCATATAAATGAAACTCCACCGTAGGTGGTGGGTTCCTAGAATGAAAATGAAAGTTTTGCACAAAAGTATTTGTGAGTAAGAGATACTGATCGCATTGGTCGTGGAGGAAAGCGGTGAGGCCTGCATTGTGAGCCAATTCATGAAAATCTTCATAGATACCGGCTGCTCTCAAGAAATCTTCAGAAGGTCATTCACACGCATGAATCTCCGCGGTGCGCGGCAAATTATAATTAGGCTTCGGTGCCTTTTCCTTCGAGCTTTGGCTCGACGAGCCCCTCAAAAATCTCCTCATTATTTTTCTGAAACAATCTGAAATTTTTAGTAACTTCAAAATAAAAGTAAACCAAACTCAATAATATTGATAGCAACTACTCCTACAAGTGCCTAGAGCCTAAATCAAGCATTATAACTACTTGGAACCATATAAATTTGACATGCAAGATCAAGAACATGGTCACCTATGAATCACAAATTTGCAAAGAATAAAGCACTAGAACAAAAACTAATTGGACCAATGGAGGAGTCACATACCAAGGAACAATCTCCCCAAGCAGTTTTGCGAGAGGTGCTTTGAGCAAGGAGATCGAAAATCACAGCAAAATTGGCTGGAACTCATGCTTGAGTTGGTTTTTTGGGTTTGTGTGAGATAGAGGAAGAAGATGGGTGCTGGGATAAGTGGAGGAGGGCCACCGTGGGCTCACGAGGCAGGGGGCGCGCCCTATAGGGGGGGGGCGCGCCCACCACCCTCGTGACTAGGTGGCAGGTCCTCCCACGGTAATTTTTGCACAGTAAATTCTCAAATATTCCCGAAAAAATCATATTAAATTGGCATGGCATTCCGAGGACTTTTATTTTTGGGTTTTTTTTATATTGCACGGATAATCACAAAATAGACAGAAAAATACTATTTTTACTTTATTTAATATAAATAATAGAAAGTAAAAGTGGGATATAGAAGTTTGTGCTTCTAGTTTCATCCATCTCATGCTCATAAAAAAGAATCCACTAACAAGGTTGATCAAGTCTTGTTAACAAACTCATTCCGATAATCATGAAATCAGAGAAATTTCGAATAGCACTAAGTTACCTCAACGGGGATATGCACATCCCCAATAATAAGTATATCATATTTCTTCTTGACAGTAGGGAGAGGAAATTCAAAACCTTCAAATATAATCGATGGAATTTTTCCAATAGAATTGATACTATGAACTTGAGGTTGTTTCCTCGGAAAGTGTACCGTATGCTCATTACCGTTAACATGAAAAGTAACATTGCCTTTGTTGCAATCAATAACAGCCCCTGCAGTATTAAGAAAAGGTCTTCCAAGAATAATAGACATACTATCATCCTCGGGAATATCAAGTATAACAAAGTCCGTTAAAATAGTAACGTTTGCAACCACAACAGGCACATCCTCACAAATACCGACAGGTATAGCAGTTGATTTATCAGCCATTTGCAAAGATATTTCGGTGGGTGTCAACTTATTCAAGTCAAGTCTATGATATAAAGATAGAGGCATAACACTAACACCGGCTCCAAGATCACATAAAGCAGTTTTAATATAATTTCTTTTGATGAAGCAAGGTATAGTAGGTACTCCAGGGTCTCCAAGTTTCTTTGGTATTCCACCCTTAAAAGTGTAATTAGCCAGCATGGTGGAAATCTCAGCTTTCGGTATCTTTCTTTTATTAGTAATGATATCTTTCATATATTTAGCATAAGGATTTGTTTTGAGCACATCAGTTAATCTCATACGCAAAAAGATAGGCCTAATCATTTCAGCAAAGCGCTCAAAATCCTCACCATCCTTTTTCTTGGATGGTTTCGGAGGAAAAGGCATGGGTTTCTAAACCCAAGGTTCCCTTTCTTTACCATGTTTCCTAGCAATAAAGTCTCTTTTATCATAATGTTGATTCTTCGATTGTGGGTTATCAAGATCGACAGCAGGTTCAATTTCTACATCATTATCGTTACTAGGTTGAGCATCATCATGAACATCATCATTAATATTTTTAATAGGTTCATGTTCATTAACAGATTGTGTTTCAGCATCAGACATTGATATATCATTTGGATTATCAGGTGGTTCAACAATAGGTTCACTAGAAGTTTGCACAGTTCTATCATTTTTCTTCTTCTTCTTTTTAGAAGAACTAGGAACATCAATATTATTTCTCTGAGAATCTTGCTCGATTCTCTTAGGGTGGCCTTCAGGATACAAAGGTTCCTGAGTCATTCTACCAGTTCTAGTAGCCACTCTAACAGCATAATCATTTTTCTTACTATTCATTTCATCAAGCACTTCTTTTTGAGCTTTAAGTACTTGTTCTACTTGAGTGGTAACCATAGAAGCATGTTTGCTAATAAGTTTAAGTTCACCTTTAATATCAGCCATATAATCACCCTAGCATCTAATCATATAAGAATTTTCTTTTAATTTTCTACCAAAATAAGCATTGAAGTCGTCTTGCTTAAACATAAAGTTATCAAACTCATCCAAGCACTGACTAGCAATTTTAGTAAGAGGGACTTCAGCTTTATCATATCTATAGAGAGAATTTACCTTTACTACCTGTGTCGGGATATCGGGATCAGGATGTTCTTCAGTAAATAAATAATTGAGATCATATGTTTCTTCAACAGGCGGTATATTAAGACCATGTATTTCTTCAATAGGAGGTAAATTCTTAACATCTTCGGCTTTAATACCTTTTTGTTTCATAGATTTCTTTGCCTCTTGCATATCTTCGGGACTGAGAAATAGAATACCTCTCTTCTTCGAAGTTGGTTTAAGAATAGGCTCAGTAATTGGAGCAGGAGTTGGCTCAGGAGCTGGCTCAGGAGGTGCCCAATTATTTTCATTTGTCAACATATTATTCAATAGAATTTCAGCTTCATCCGGTGTTCTTTCCCTGAAAAGAGAACCAACACAACTATCCAGGTAATCTCTGGAAGCATCGGTTAGTCCATTATAAAAGATATCAAGTATTTCAGGTTTCTTAAGAGGATGATCAGGCAAAGCATTAAGTAACTTGAGAAGCCTCCCCCAAGCTTGTGGGAGACTCTTTTCTTTAATTTGCACAAAGTTGTATATTTCCCTCAAAGCAGCTTGTTTCTTATGAGCAGGGAAATATTTAGCAGAGAAGTAATAAATCATATCCTGGGGACTACGTACACAACCAGGATCAAGAGAATTAAACCATATCTTAGCATCACCCTTTAATGAGAAAGGAAATATTTTGAGTAAATAGAGGTAACGTGCTCTCTCATTATTAGTGAACAGGGTAGCTATATCATTTAACTTAGTAAGATGTGCCACAACAGTTTCAGATTCATACCCATAAAATGGATCAGATTCAACCAAAGTAATTATATCAGGATCAACAGAGAATTCATAATCCTTATCAGGAACACATATAGGTGAAGTAGCAAAAGTAGGGTCGGGTTCCATTTTATCTCTAAGTGATTCTTTGTTCCATTTAATTAATAACCTCTTAAGCTCATATCTATCTCTGCAAGCTAAAATAGCTAAAGAAGCATCCCTATCAAAAAGATAACCTTTAGGAATAACATGCATGTTTTCATCATCACTATCATCATCGTATTCAGATTCAATAATTTCTCTTTCTCTAGCCCTAGCAATTTGTTCATCAAGAAATTCACTAAGGGGCACAGTAGTATCAGGCATAGAAGCAGTTTCATCATAAGTATCATGCATAGCAGAAGTGGCATCATCAATAACATGCGACATATTAGAACGAATAGCAGAAGCAAGTGTAGGTGTCGCAAACTTACTCATAATAGAAGGTGAATCAAGCGCAGAGCTAGATGGCAGTTCCTTACCTCCCCTTGTAGTTGAGGGATAGATCTTTGTTTTTGGATCTCTCAAGTTCTTCATAGTGTCCAGCAGATATAAATCCCAAGTGACTCAAAGAATAGAGCTATGCTCCCCGGCAACGGCGCCAGAAATTGGTCTTGATAACCCACAAGTATAGGGGATCGCAACAGCTTTCGAGGGTAGAGTATTCAACCCAAATTTATTGATTCGACACAAGGGGAGCCAAAGACTATTCTCAAGTATTAGCAGCTGAGTTGTCAATTCAACCACACCTGGAAACTTAGTATCTGCAGCAAAGTGTTTAGTAGCAAAGTAATATGATAGTGGTGGTAGCGGCAACAAAAGTAAAGACAGCAAAAGTAATGTTTTTGGTATTTTGTAGTGATTGTAACAGTAGCAGCGGAAAAGTAAATAAGCGAGAACCAGTATATGGAAAACTCGTAGGCACCGGATCAGTGATGGATAATTATGCCGGATGCGGTTCATCATGTAACAGTCATAACATAGGGTGACACAGAACTAGCTCCAATTCATCAATGTAATGTAGGCATGTATTCCGTATATAGTCATATGTGCTTATGGAAAAGAACTTGCATGACATCTTTTGTCCTACCCTCCCGTGGCAGCGGGGTCCTATTGGAAACTAAGGGATATTAAGGCCTCCTTTTAATAGAGAACCGGAACAAAGCATTAACACATAGTGAATACATGAACTCCTCAAACTATGGTCATCACCGGGAGTGGCCCCGATTATTGTCACTTCGGGGTTGCCGAATCATAACACATAGTAGGTGACTATAGACTTGGAAGATAGGATCTAGAACTCACATATATTCATGAAAACAAAATAGGTTCAGATCGGAAATCATGGCACTCGGGCCCTAGTGACAAGCATTAAGCATAGCAAAGTCATAGCAACATCAATCTCAGAACATAACGGATACTAGGGATCAAACCCTAACAAAACTAACTCGATTACATGATAAATCTCATCCAACCCATCACCGTCCAACAAGCCTACGATGGAATTACTCACGCACGGCGGTGAGCATCAGGAAATTGGTGATGGAGGATGGTTGATGATGACGACGGCGACGAATCCCCCTCTCCGGAGCCCCGAACGGACTCCAGATCAGCCCACCCGAGAGGTTTTAGGGCTTGGCGGCGGCTCCGTATCGTAAAACGCGATGATTTCTTCTCTCCGATTTTTTTCTCTCCGAAAGCAAATATATAGAGTTGGAGTTGGCGTCAGAGGGTCTCCAGGGGGCCCACAAGGTAGGGGGCGCCCTAGGGGGGGCGCCCCCCACCCTCGTGAGAAGGGTGTGGGCCCCCTGGTCTTCATATTTGGCGAGGATTTTTTATTATTTTTTCTAAGACCTCCCATGGAGTTTCAGGTCATTCCGAGAATATTTGTTTTCTGCACATAAAACAACACCATGGTAATTCTACTGAAAACAGCGTCAGTCCGGGTTAGTTCCATTCAAATCATACAAGTTAGAGTCCAAAACAAGGGCAAAAGTGTTTGGAAAAGTAGATACAACGGAGACGTATCAGAATGATCTGGCAAAAGAACTTGAGAAGGACAAGCACGATTGAAATAAGCCATCGGAGACATGAACAAGACTCGTAGAGCTTGATTTGAAGATTTATTGACCTTTAGAGGACCCAACCCCTGTTATATACCTACATTAGATGCGACGTTTGTGAGCTGTCATTTGTTTGATGTTTTTCCGACAACCACAGATAAAATATGTCTTTTCAAAACCATTGTTTGTATTGTGTGCATCCTTCTCCCTCTCTCTCATCTCACCCCAAAAACCATGGACCCAATAGAGGATGAATGGAGATGAACTCATATTTTCTGGACCGATGATTCAATTGGAGACAGACCGATGGATTTAGAACATGGAAGATCATATGAAGAATAACACTATAGCCGGAAAGGATATGGCCCAGCATGCTCTTCAGTGCTTTGAAAGAGGTGCTACTACTTGGTCGAGGATGTACCAAACCATGAATGGATGGCAAGGTGTAACCACTTGGAAAGAATTTAAGTTAACTCTGCAAAGATCTCATCTTGTGTCCTAGAAGTTGAAGCCTTATGGAAAGGATATGAAGAAACCTTGTGGATGCAAGATTTGTGGAGAAATAGGACACACCCATAAAGAACACAAGGATGAATGCCCTAATTGTGAAGGAAGTCACCAAGTTGAAGAATGCCCAACTAGGCAGATTACTTGTTTCTTGTGTGAAGGGACTACCCACTATCCTGCTCAGTGTCACATTTACCCCATGGTACGAAGAACCGTACAGCAGAAGAAAGAAGTAAAGAAAGGAGCCCTTATGGAAATTTTAGAAGAACCCGTGATGAAGGAAGATGTCGGGGACACACCCAAAGAAGAACCAATTAAACCCTGCACCAAGTCATGCTATTCATGTGGAGAAGAAGGACACATCTCCCAGAATTGTATGAATGGGGATCTAGTAGAATTCCCGACGGAGGAAGTTGTAACACCCCGGATGTAATTTACCTTATCTGTACTCCAACTCTTGCCGTTTCCGGCCAAAGTTATTTTATTTCCTCTGTTTCGGGTTTTTGTCTCCGTGTGTTGTGGCCTTTGTCATGCATCTCTTATCATGTCATCATGTGCATTGCATTTGCATACATGTTCGTCTCATGCATCCGAGCATTTTCCCCGTTGTCCGTTTTGCATTCCGGCGCTCCTATCTCCTCCGGTGCCCCTTTCTACCTCTTTTCGTGTGTGGGGGTTAAACATTTCCGGATTGGACTGAGACTTGCCAAGTGGCCTTGGTTTACTATCGGTAGACCGCCTGTCAAGTTTCGTGCCATTTGGACTTTGTTTGATACTCCAACGGTTAACCGAGGGACCGAGAAGGCCTCGTTTGTGTTGCAGCCCAGCACCCTTCCAATTTGGCCCAAAACCCACCTAAACCCTCTCCATCATATAGAGCGTTCGGTCACGATCGCGTGGCCGAAAACCGCACCTCATTTGGAGCTTCCTAGCTCCCTCTACCTATAAAACTAGCCCCTCCTCCGAAATTCGCGGATCATTCTACCCTAACCCTAAAAAGTTTGTTCTCGCCGCCGCCGGACATGTCCGCCGCCTAACGGACATCTCGCCGCCGCCAACATCCGCCTGACACATGGCATCCGCCGCCCCACATCAGCGCCAACTGCGCCGGCCCGCGGGGAGCCCCCGTGGCCCATCTCCGTTGACCCGCGCCCGAGGCGCCAGGGACTCGCTGCGCCGCCCGCCTACCTCAGCGCGCCGCCGCCTCCATCCAACTCCGGAGCCGCCGCATGCCATTTCCGGAGGCCACCATCCGCCAGAGCTCGCCGTCGCCTCCGCAAGACGCCGCCCCGGCGGGAAGCTCACCGCGCCCGGAGTCCCTATCGTCGGCCGCCGCCCCGACGAGCTTCCCGGGCCGGACCCCTCATCTCCGGCGCCTCCCTGCATCCCCGCCGGCCGCTGCTTCTTCTTCCCTGACATCGCCGACGATCCTCATTTTCCGTGCCCTGCTACAGTATCGGTTGGATCCAGATCTGGATCTGTGAGGGTTGACTTTCATCCCCAAGCCCTAATTATTTTGCAAACTTTGGCATGTCATGACTCCACATCCGTAGCTCCGATTTGTGCGTGTAGCATATCAAAATGTCCGTCTCGACGAGTACATCATTTCATCTCATTGCACCATTTTCATTTGAGCTCATCTTGATGCCCGAAATGTTGTTGGAAGAGGGCTATGTGAGGAATTTGTCAGATCTGTTTCATCAAATGGCATTTTGTCATTTTTTCCATGATTAATGTGTGCATGCTATGATCCTGAGCTCTACCTATGTTTTGTTATATGCCATGCCATCTTTACAGAGGTTCTTACCATGTATTTTTGTGATATTTGTGGTGACTAGCACAAGCTTGGAAAGTAGCGTAATCGATAATGCTGATTTCAGGGACTTAGAATTTCACTAATCCTTGTTCTGTTTTTGTCGTTATGCCTTATGTTCATGTTGTTTCCTAGTGATCCGTGCCTCTTTTAAGGATGATCAGTAAGGATGTTTTGTTAACATTGTGGTGCTCTATCCATACATGTCTTTGTTTGCATTTATGGAGCAACCTAGCTTGAGTCAATCGAGCTCTACTTTTGCTATAAAGTGAATCCTGGCAGATTGTTGACATGTTTAGCGAGTTTGCCGAGGATGTTGCTATTGATCCGTGCATGCTATGATGTTGTTCTTGCCTTGTCTAGCTTCTATGTCATGTATTCTTCATGGGTGTATGCTTAGTTTGTCATGCCATGCTCTCTAGTGAGTGCATCGAGCTCGTAAACATGCCTACTCGTTAACTGATTTGCATGCTCCAGTTTTTCGCTAAGTCTGAATCTGTTTGTGTTTTTGCCATGTTCACATGCTTGCAATTGTATTTTATGATCCCTTTTGGCTCAAGGTCACTAAGGGACTTTTGCTAAGTGCTTTTAGTAGCTTCATGCCATGCCTTGCTTTGCCATGTTAAGTGCCTGTAGCATGTAGTTTTCATGCTCTAAAGTGTGCTTCCTGATGATAAATTCCAGACTTGTGTTAATTTCACTAAGTGTGAAACCTGTTATCATTTGCACTTTTGCCATGCTTGTTTGAACCTGTTAATGGATGAATTAGCCGTAGCTCAGTGTTAATCTTTTCTCAAGAATCATGAGTGGATCCCTTCCATGTATTTTTTTGTCATGTTGGAGTGCTGTAGCATATTTATCTTGATGCATTTAGTTGGTCAGTTGCTGATTATCGCAGATCGGTGCCATATTTGTTTTGCTTGCCATTTCCAAACCGTGTATCCGATTCCGGTGATCTTTATATCGATTGCAACCGAAATCACCTCACCTTTCCAGTGGCACTCTTGTATTTCCAAGTTGAGGCCAGGTTCTATCATTCCTTGTCAAATCTTGCATATGCATCACATACCGCATCCCGCATATCATACCATGTTTGCATCATGTTGTTTGAGCATTGCACGTGGTTGATTGTGTTCCGTTTGCTTGTTGTTCTTGTTTGGGTAGAGCCGGGAGACGAGTTCGTGAACGAGGAGCCCGTTGAGTTCGCTTACGAGGATCAAGTCAACTCTGACAACTTTGCAAGCAAGATGATCATACCCTCGAAATCACTTCTATCTTTGCTTGCTAAATGCTCGCTCTTTTGCTATGCCTATGCTATGATACCTACCACTTTCTTATCATGCCCCCCAAATTGCCATGTCAAACCTCTAACCCACCATGTCCTAGCAAACCATTGATTGGCTATGTTACCGCTTTGCTCAGCCCCTCTTATAGCGTTGCAAGTTGCATGTGAAGATTGGAGATCGTTCCTTGTTGGAACATTGTTTATTGTTGGGATATCACTATATTATTTTGCTTATCTTAATGCATCTATATACTTGGTAAAGGGTGGAAGGCTTGGCCTTTTGCCTAGTGTTTTGTTCCACTCTTGCCGCCCTAGTTTCCGTCATATCGGTGTTATGTTCCCGGATTTTGCGTTCCTTACGCGGTTGGGTTATAATGGGAACCCCTTGACAGTTCGCCTTGAATAAAACTTCTCCAGCAAGGCCCGACCTTGGTTTTAACATTCGCCACCTAGCCTTTTTCCCTTGGGTTTCGCAGACTCAAGGGTCATCTTTATTTTAAACCCCCGGGACAGTGCTTCTCTAAGTGTTGGTCCAACCCAGAGCACCGTGCGGGGCCTTCCCTTGGCAACTTGGGTTACGTTGGCTCCCATACGCTTAGCTTATCCGATGTGCCCTGAGAACGAGATATGTGCAGCTCCTATCGGGATTTGTCGGCACAGCGGGTGGTCTTGCTGGACTTGTTTTACCATTGTCGAGGATGTCTTGTAACCGGGATGCCGAGTCTGATCGTAATGTCTCGGGAGAAGGAATATCCTTCGTTGACCGTGAGAGCTTGTGATGGGCTAAGTTGGGACTCCCTTGCAGGGATTTGAACTTTCGAAAGCCGTGCTCGTGGTTATGGGCAGATGGGAATTTGTTAATGTCCGGTTGTAGATAACATAAAACTTAACTTCATTAAAATGAATCAACCGCGTGTGTAACCGTGGTGGTCTCTTCTCGGCAGAGTCCGGGAAGTGAACACTGTGTTGGAGTAATGCTTGACGTAGGTTGTTCTAGGATCACTTCTTGATCATAGTTGTTCGTCCGTGCTTTGCTTTCACTTCTCGCTCTCTTTTGCGAATAGGTTAGCCACCATATATGCTAGTCGCTTGCTGCAGCTCCACATCATACCTTGTCTTACCTATAAGCTTAAATAGTCTTGATTGCGAGGGTGCGAGAATGCTGAGTCCTCGTGACTCACAGTTTACTTCCAAAACCAGATGCAGGGACCGATGATACCATTCCAGACGATGCTCTTGAGCTCAAGTGGGAGTTTGATAAAGACTCTCGCCGTTACTATGTGTATTTCCCAGATGATCAGTAGTGATGCCTAGTTGGGGCGATCGGGGACTTTGTCGCATGTGGGGGTTGATCTTTATTTTGGTACTGTAGTCGAACCATGAGTGTATTGGATGATTGTAATGTTATTCATGTATTTGTGTGACATGGCGAGTGTAAGCCAACTATGTACATTTCCCCTTTTATCTATTTACATGGGTTGTTGTGAAGATTACCTTACTTGTGACATTTCTTTCAATGTGGTTATGCCTCTAAGTCGTGCTTCGACACGTAGGAGATATAGCCGCATCGAGGGTGTTACAAGTTGGTATCAGAGCCTTCCCCGACCTTAGGAGCCCCCTGCTTGATCGAATCGTTGGCGTTGTTGAGTCTAAAAAATGTTTTGAGTCTTTTAGGAATTATATATACTGGAGAGTTAGGAATTCTTTTTACTCCCCAGTCCCTTCATCGCTCTGGTAAGGCATCCTGACGTAGAGTTTTGACTCTTCTCTTCTCATATTTCACTAAAATTTTATTTTTAGGATCACGCGGGTATCTTGGAATCGTTCTGATCGATTTGTGACGAGAACATTGTTCTTGGTGCCTCCTGTCATTTAGGGGTTGTGGCAGTGTCCCGGGGAGTTGAGCTCCGAGGTGTTGTCGTCACAATTTTATCGTTGAGATTCTGTAATACCTGAGTTTCGCCGACATAGAAAATCTCTTTTATGAAGTTGTTGGTGAGATAACCTCGACGCCACCCAGTACTGGGGCGAGAGTTCGGGAGTATTGCCATAACTCGTATAACGGATGCTTTTCGAAGGTTGAGGTAAATGATTTCTGAAGTTTTTCTCGGTTATGTGTTGAAGAATGGATACAGCTGGATGTAGGATTTGCTAGATTTTGGTGAGATATTATGCTTCCCCTGTATCCCCAACACTTGGTTGCATAACCGGAAAGGTTCGGGAGTTTCATAGGTGGGAATTCTTGTAGCTCTAGTTCTTCTTCCGCGGATATTTGGTTTGGGATTGGGTAATCCTCACCAAGTATTTGTTCTTGTCCATACCTTTTGGTTTTATTCTTCTACCTCAATTCTAAGTGGCTTCTCAATTTATGGATATGTGACCATTTCAATTGGAATTCATTCGTTCATTTTGTTCGGATGTGAAGACTTTATGTTGCAATTTCAACCCGTTTGATTCAGCTTCAATATTTGTCTGTCAATGTGCTAACGGATGTCAATCTCTTCAGGATGGCTCCTCCAACGCACACGACTCCGAATCCTGATCCGCCACCACCACCTCCACCTCCGGAGGCATGGCAAGCTGTGATGGCCGCTACTAATGCAACCACGCAGCTGATCATGCAACTTCTTCAAGAGCGCAACCAAGGGAACCAGGGTCATGGCAATAATCAGAATTAGTTTGCTACACTCAACCAGTTCCTTGCTAACCAGCCAAAGACCTTCAACAATTGTGTTGAGGCAACAGACGCTGATGATTGGCTCATGGACATATGCAAGCATTTCGAGTGCAGTAACGTCAGGCCTGAGGACTTTGTCAAGTTCGCCTCCTTCCAACTCAAAGACCAAGCTGCAGAATGGTTTCAGTAGTACAAAGATTCTAGAAGAGGCCGTGTGATTACCTGGGATGAATTCTGTCAAGACTTCAAAGCTCATCATATTCCTCAGAGTGTGGTTGAAAGCAAGCGTGAGGAATTCCGCAACCTGAAGCAAGGCACTATGTCTATTTATGAGTACAACAAAATGTTTCAGAAGCTCGCCCGTTTTGCTAAGCAAGACGTCCCTGACGAGAAGAGCATGATATACTAGTTCAGCGGTGGTCTCAGAGAAGAACTCCAACTAGCTCTCGTCCTCTTTGAGCCCAAGAGGTACGATGAGTTTTACAACATGGCAATGAAGCAAGAGACTGCTCAACTGAAGTGCCATGCTTCCAAGAAGCGAGTCAGAGATGCAACTCCTTCTTCCTCAACTCAAGTGGCTAAGCAACAGAAGTATTGGCTTCCTCCTCCTCCATTTCGTCAGTCTTATCAGCAGAAGAGCAAAGGTGATATGACTTCTTCCATTTAATTAAATGAAAGGGGATTTGAAAATATTTGAATTTCATTTGGAAGTATTTTTCAAATTCAGAAACTTTATGCAACTCAATGATTTTCACGAGAGAAGATAAAATGAATTCTTCAAAACATATGAAATATGAGTTGGGAGTTTGAAAGAATCAAATTTTAAAGTCCCTTTTAAATTATTTTCAATTTGAAGTTATTTGGATCTTATTCGAATTATTTTTCTCCAAAAATAAAATGTATGGAAAATAGGGTAACATGATTCCTTACAATAGAAAAATGGAGAGAAATAAATTTGAATTAATTTTGATATTTTTAAAATGGTGTTTACTGGATTTTACTAGAGCAGTAGCACTCTTTACTTTATTTGAATTTTTGTGGATTTTATCTGACACTTTGTAGAAAATCTTTTTTCTCAAAATTTTGATATATAATATGCTTATATATCATTTTATTTTATTTTTGTTATTCGGTTTTCCTTCTGTTTCTATTTAGAAAAAAATGATAGTAATTGTACATGCGGTCCATAGTTATTTACCGCCCACACGCGTAGCATAGTGGCAGCGAGCACCTCATTTTTTTCTCTCTCCTAAATGGGCCAGGCCCAGCCAGCCTTTTTGTTTTTTTACTTAGGCCGATTTTTGTTTAAAAAAAACTGCAGCCCGTGTACGCGTGCGGCGGCCGATGGTTCAAGCCCATGCGGTTCTCTTCTGTTTCGTTTAATTATGTCTACATTTAGTCCCAAATTGCCTAGCCTTTTGTCATGCCCTCGATGCGGCTATATCTCCCACGTGTCGAAGCACGACTTAGAGGCATAACCGCATTGAAAGCAATGTCGCAAGTGAGGTAATCTTCGCAAACAACCCATGTAAGACATAAGGAAAAAGATACATAGTTGGCTTACAATCGCCACTTCACACAATTACATGAATAAAGCATTACATCAACCAGATACAATCAAGGTCCGACTACAGAACCAAAATAAAAGAAGAACCCCAAATGCGACAAAGGTCCCCGATCGACCCCAACTGGGCTCCACTACTGATCAACTAGAACGGAACAACATGAAGGACAAGGTCTTCCTCGAGCTCCTCCTGAGCTTGGTTGCGTCATCTGCACGGACTCATCGGCACCTGCAAACTGGTTTTGGAAGTATTTGTGAGCCATGGGGACTCAGCAATCTCGCACCCTCTCGATCAAGACTATTTAAGCTTATGGGTAAGGTAAAGGTATGAGGTGGAGCTGCAGCAAGCGACTAGCATATATGGTGGCTAACATACGCAAATGAGAGCGAGAAGAGAAGGCAAAATACAATCGAGAAAGTATGATCAAGAAGTGATCCTAAACAACCTACGTCAAGCATAACTCCAACACCATGTTCACTTCCCGGACTCCGCCGGAAAGAGACCATCACAGTTACACACGCGGTTGATGCATTTTAATTAAGTTAAGGTTCAAGTTATCTACAACTGGACATTAACAAATTCCCATCTGCCCATAACCGCGGGCACAGCTTTCGAAAGTTCAAATCCCTGCAGGGGTGTCCCAACTTATCCCATGACAAGCTCTCACGGTCAATGAAGGAATAGACCTCCTCCCGAGATATTCCGATCAGACTCGGTATCCCGGTTCTACAAGACATTTCGACAGGGTAAAACTAAACCAGCAACACCGCCCGAATGTGCCGACAAATCCCGATAGGAGCTGCACATATCTCTTTCTCAGGGCACACTCAGATGAGCCAAACGTCAGGTAGGCCAGCCCAGAGTTGCCCCTGGTAGCCCCAGACATTGCTCATTTGGACCAACACTCAGAGGAGCACTGGCCCGGGGGGGTTAAAATAATGATGACCCTCAGGAGCGCGACTCCCAAGGGAAAAGCAAAGGCTAGGAGGCGAATGGTAAAACCAATGTTGGGCATTGCTGGAAGAGCTTTACTTAAGGAGAACTGTCAAGGGGTTCCCATAATAGCCCAACAGCGTAAGGAACGCAAAATCCAGGAACATAACACTGATATGACGGAAACTAGGGCGGCAAGAGTGGAACAAAACACCAGGCATAAGGCCGAGCCTTCCACCCTTTACCAAGTATATAGATGCATTAAATAAATAAAATATATTGTGATAACCCAACAAGTAAACATGTTCCAACAAGGAACAACATCTCCATGTTCCAACAAGGAACAAACTTCAATCTTCACCTGCAACTAACAATGCTATAAGAGGGGCTGAGCAAAGCGGTAACATAGCCAAACAATGGTTTGCTAGGACAGGGTGGGTTAGAGGCTTGGTTCAACAATATGGGAGGCATGATAAGCAAGTGGTAGGTATCACAGCATAGGCATAGCAAAAGAGCGAGCAACTAGCAAGCAAAGATAGAAGTGATTTCGAGGGTATGGTCATCTTGCCTGAAATCCCACAAGGAAGAAGAACGAGTCCATGAAGAAGACAAATAGACATAGACAAACGGGTCCTCACAAACACGACGTTACCGGGACCAACCCGAAGAAGCAAACATCGGAAAGAAACACACAACATAGAAAACAACCAACACATGAACATGATATGATATGCGGGATGCGGAAAGCGATGTATATGCATGATGTGACAAGGAATGCATGAACCTGGCCTCAACTTGGAAATCCAAGTGTGCCACTGAAAAGATGAGATGAAATCGCTTAAAAACTATATAAAGATCACCGGAATCAGAGTTACGGTTTGGAAATGGCAAGCAATTCAAATATGGCACCGATCTGCGATATACAGCAAGTAGCCATCTAAATGCAACAAGATGAACATGCTACAGCACTCAAACATGGCAACAATATACATGGCAGGGATGCATTCAAGATGCTTAACAAAAGTCTGGCACTGAGCTATGGCCAATTCATCCATTAACAGGTTCAAACAAGCGTGGCAAAAATGCATATGACAAACAGATCTCAGACTTAGTGAAATTAACACTTGTCTGGAATTTCAGATCGGGTAGCACACTTTGGAGCATGAAAACTATATGCTACAGGACCTGAACATGGAAAAGTAAAGCATGGCATGGAGCTCCTCAAAGAGATTAACAAAAGTCCCTTAGTGACCTTGAGCCAAAAGGGATCAGAAAATACATTTGCAAGCATGTGAACATGGCAAAAACATAATCAGTTCTCAGACTTAGTGAAAACTGGACCATGCTGAAAACAGATATCAAGTAGGCATGTTAACGAGCTCGATGCACTCACTACAGAGCAAGTTATGACAATATAAGCATACACCCATCAAGAATACACATTATACAAGCTAGACAAGGCAAAAACAATAGCATAGCATGCACGGATCAACTACAACTTCCTCGGCAAAATCGCTAACAAGTAGACAATCTGCCCAGATTCACGAAATGACAAAAGTAGAGCTCGATTGACTCAAGCTAGGATGCTCCATAATTGCAAACAAAGACATGGATGGATAGAGCACTACAAGATTAACAAAACATCCTTACTGATCATCCTCAAAAGAGGCACGGATCACTAGGAAACAACATGACCCTATGGCCAAATGAGATAAACAGGTCAAGGACTTAGTGGAAATGCTAAGTCCCTGAAATCAGCATTACCAAGTGCCTCACTTTACAAGCTTGTGCTAGTCACCACACACGTCACAAAAATACATGGGTTGCACCTCTGGAAAGATGGAAAAACCCTTAACAAAACATATGTAGGGCTCATGGGCATATCATGCACACAATAATCATGGCAAAAATGACAAATATCTAATTGGAGCAGCAGATCTGACAATCAACTCAAGTAGCACTCTTCCAATAGCATTTCGAGCATCAAGATGAACTCAAATGAAAATGATGCAATGAGATGAAATGATGTACTCTCTGAGACGAACATTTTGATATGCTATATGCCCAAAACGGAGCTACGGATGCAAAGTTACGATGCTATGAACATGAGCATAAGAAACGTGGGAAACTCGGGGACTTAGTGAAATTTATACCACGGATCCGGGACGGAGCGGTGCAGATCTGAGACGGGACGTTTGGTTCGGGGAAGTGGTGGATCTGATCCATCTTCCACGGATCCGGCGTGGGACGAGCTCCGGCGAACTCCGGCGATGTGAGGTGGGGCTACGGCGAGCTCCGGTCGCCAGAGGCGGCGAGGCGGGAGGCGCGGCGCGCGGGACCGGCAATGGCGGCGACCCGGCCGGCGGCAGCGGCCCTCAAAGGGCGCGGCGGCGAGCAAACGCGGCAGCGCGGGTCGGCAGTGACGGAGCGAGCAGCAGCACACATCGGGCGAGGCGGCGGCGGCCAAGTCCCTGGCGGCGATGGTGCTAGGCCCCGAGGAGAGCGGGAGCGAGGGGTCGGGCCCCCATCGAGCGGCGGCGGCGGCGTTTCAGGCCGGGAGGGCCCGATCCGGGCCCCGGCGAGCCGCGGCGGCGGGGAGGAAAGAGAGGGCGCGGGCGCGGGTGAGGTGGCGCGCCGTGGTTGGGCGAGGTGGTGGCAGAGCTAACGTGGCGGGCGCTGATTCGCCGGAGTGAGGTGGCCGGTGGACGCGTCCGGCACGGACGGACGTGTCCGGCACGAACAGACGTATCCGGCGGCGCGAGGAGGGAGATGGCTAGGGTTCATCCGCGAAATGATCCGAAATTTCGGGGAGGGGCACATATTTATAGGTAGAGGGAGCTAGGAGAGTCCAAATGAGGTGCGGTTTGCGGCCACGCGATCGTGATTGAACGCTCTAGATGATGGAGAAGGTTTTGGTGGGTTTTGGGCCAAATTGGAAGGGTGTTGGGCTGCAACACACACGAGGCCTTTTCGGCCCCTCGGTTAACCGTTGGAGCATCAAACGAAGTCCAAATGGTACGAAACTTGACAGGCGGTATACCGGTAGTAAACCAAGGCCGTTTGGCAAGTCTCGATCCAATCCGGAAATGTTTAATCCCTACACATGAAATGTCACATCCCTGGTCCTGTTATGCATTAGGCTAGACCTCATGTGAGCTTCATGTTTTAAATCAAATGAAATTTGAACTGAGGAATTTGGAAGCCTCAAAAACTTAAATAAAAGAAGGGCAAAAACCCTAAAAATCTCATTCATTGCTCCAAAATGCCCTTCTTAAATGTTTGATAATTTTTGGTAAGGGTTCTGGTCCCAACCAAAATATTGAACATTTTTAAGGAATTATTTTTGGGACTTTGGATTTAATTCATTAGCTATTTGAATTTGAGTTATATTCATATAATTAGAATATAATTTCAAATACCCCTGAAATATTTTATAAGCTTTTGGAAAAGTCCATCTAGCAATATAAAATATTCAGAGGAGTTTTTGGCATGGTTTGAATTATTTTAAATTCAAAACAGTGGCAAAATAAATTAAATAAAAACAAAACAGAAGAAAAATATGTAACAGAACAGAACTTACCTGGCGCCGCTTACCTGTCCAGCCCAGCCGGCCCAGCTCCTCCCGCTGGCCCAGCTCACCGCCGCCTCCCTCCCCTGTCGCCTTCCTCCTCGCGCCAGTAGGCGCAGGCGCGTGGCCGGAGCGCGCGGGCACACGCCCAGGCCACCTCCTGCCTCCCTGCTTGCCTCCGCTACTCCCTGGAGACGCCACGCGGCTCCCTCGACCCTCCCTCACTCTCCCGCGTCTCTCCCTCCGTCCCTATCCCCCTCTGCTCCCTCTCCCTCCCGCGACCGAGCGGAGCTCGTCGCCGCCGACGCCGCTACCGCGGCCGCAGCCATTCCGAAGCCTCTCCGACACGCCCTCGAGCTCCGCCCCGACCCCCTCTTCCTCCCCACCGAGCCAAGCCCTTCGGGAAGCTCTGCTTCGCCTCCACGCCATCGTCTTCGTCCTCGACCGCCACCGATGGTCGCCGTCGATTCGCCGCCTCCGACGCCTCCCCGAGCTCCCCGAGGCCACCGTCGCAACCCCCGTGAGCTCCTCTTCTCTTCCCCTCACTCCCCGCACCTGATTTCGTCCCCTAGCTCCGTCTCCACCATGGCCGAACCTTCGCCGCCGCCGCACTCGTCGCCGGTGATGCTCCGGTGACCATTTGGTCCCGGGCATGCGCCCAACGCGCTCCCCGCATCGCGTAGAGCCTCCGTGGCACTTCGCCGCGCTTGTTTGCGCCCCGCAGCCCCATCCCCACTTGCACCCGAGCTTCGGCCGCCGCCGAGCTCGTCGCCGGCACCACTCCGGCCACTTCCCGGCCGCGCCACCACCACAGTTGGATGCGGACGAGCGTCCGCATCCCGAAGCTGTGCTCCGCGCGCCAAATCGAGCCCTGTGGGCAAAACCCGAGGCTCGCCACCGCGGCTGGCCTCGCCGGCGTCAAGCCGCCGGTGGGTTTGACCCACGTTGACCACGGCGGGACCCTCCCCTGTGTCCATGACAGGTGGGGCCGGCCTGTTAATTAGGTTAGGATTAGTGTTAACTAAAAAATTAGTTAGACTAATTACACTGACATGCGGGCCCCGCCCGGCTAACCAAGTTAGTTAGGGTTAATTTTAATTAGTTTAGTTAGTCCAGACACTGACATGCAGGGCCCACAGGTCAGTTTGACCTGGACGGCGCCCGTTGACCTGCTGACGTCATGCCAACGTCATGCTGACGCAATAATTCCTTTCTGGAATTTAAATAAATCTTAAATGATTTAATATTTTCATAAAATGCCCTAAACTTCTAAAATTCATAGAAATTCAACCGTAACTCCAAATTAAATAATTTATGTATGAAAAATTATCAGAAAAATTCAAGGAATCCATCTGTACCATTTTCATGCGTGTTAGAACAACTTATCACTACTGTTTAGGACAAATGAAGTGAATGGCATTTAAATAATCACATATGGAGTTTGAATTTGAACCTAGGATTCAAACCAACTCCATTTAACTTGTTGCTAGATGCATTAGCTCAAAACACATTCATTTTTGCCATGTCATGATCATGCATCATATTGCGCATTGCATTGATTGTGTTCCCTTCTGTGTTGCCGGTACTCGTCCCCTCTCGATAGACGTGATACCGATGATGTGATCGTTGACACTGATGAAGACTCAATGTTATCTTCAGAAGTGCCAGGCAAGCAAAACCCCCTTGTTCATTCCGATAAAATCCCACTCTCTCGCTCCTGCTCTCTTTTACTGCATTAGGACAACAACGACATATTTGTTACTTGCTGCGGTAGCTGAACCCCTTTATCCTCTGCATGACCTGTCATTGCCACAGTAAATAGATGAAACCCACTAGCATGAGTAGGAGTTGTTTGAGCCCTGATGTGCCTACTCATTCATGCTTGTTTGTCATGCCTGCTACTGCTTAGAGTTGAGTCAGGTCTGATTCATCGGGGATGAATCAGAGGCGTGTGAACATGTCCTACTGTGTGTGAACACGATTTGGTAAAGGTAGCGGTGAGAGGCCATGTAGGAGTACATGGTGGGTTGTCTCATTGCAGCCGTCCTCAGGAACTGAGTTCTGTGTTTGTGATCCATGATTCAGCTACTACCACGCATTGGGCCCGAAACCAATGGACCCTCTCGGCTTCTTGATCACCCTTGTCCTCTGTCCAGGAGTTGCAAGTAGTTTCTGGTGTTTGTAGTATGCTGGAGGCCGTGCGCAGCGCTGACCGTAGGGGTGGGCTGTGATGCGGTAGGCACGTGGCCGGGTAAACCGGGCGCCCGTTTGGTGTCACGGAACCCTGTTCACATCGTTTGGGGCTGTGAGCGAAACTCCGGCCGGATCTCCTCATGGATGGAACCCGAATAGGCGATAAACCTGGACTAGAGACTTGAGTGTTTAGGCAGGCCGTGGCCAACACCCACGTTGGGCTTCCGCTTGAAGGTTGCCGAGTACATGTCGTGTAAACGGCGGTAAGTGGTGAGAGCGTGTGTGAAGAAGTACACCCCTGCAGGGTTAACATCATCTATTCGAATAGCCGTGTCCGCGGTAAAGGACTTCTGGGTTGCTTATATCAGTTCATAGACAAGTGAAAGTGGATACTCTAAAATACGCAAGATAAGCGTGAGTGCTATGGATGGCGTTCTCGTAGGGAGACGGGAGCGGATCCATAGTGGTGTATTGATATGGTGAATATGTGGACTCGTGTGCGCCACCTCAAAAGAGTTACTCGCAGTCGTAGTTCAGGATAGCCACCGAGTCAAAGCTGGCTTGCTGCAGTTAAACCCCACCATCCCCTTTGTTGATAATGATGCATATGTAGATAGTTCTGATGTAAGTCTTGCTGGGTACATTTGTACTCACGTTTGCCTATTTATGTTTTTGCAGAGAGACTTCGGTCTCGCTAGTAGTTTCGCGTGGACTTCGACGTTTAGCTTGTTACCTCAGCTACGATCTTGTGCCCTCGGCAGGATCTGATAGATAGTCAGGCTTCTCGGCCTTTTTCATTTATAGATGTCTGTACCCAGACATGATAGCTTCCGCTTGTGCTTTGACTTGTATGCTCTGATTGTTGGGTTGTGAGACCCATGTTTGTAATATCTCGCTCCTCGGAGCCTATTGATTAAAATACTTGATTTGTAGAGTCATGTTGTGATGCCATGTTGTATTTGCACATATCGAGCATATTGTGTGTATGTTGTTGAAATGCTTGGTATGTGTGGGATCTGACCATCTAGTTGTTTATCTTTAGTAGCCTCTCTTACCGGGAAATGTCTCCTAGTGTTTCCACTGAGCCATGGTAGCTTGCTACTGCTCCGGAACACTTAGGCTGGCCGGCATGTGTCCTTCTTCGTTCCTGTGTCTGTCCCTTCGGGGAAATGTCACGCGATGAATACCGGAGTCCTGCTAGCCCAGTGCTACAGCCTGGATTCACTCGCTGATGACCGACACGTTCGATGCTGGGTCATGGATGCCTGTCCCTGTAAGTCTGTGCCACTTTGGGTTTACGACTAGCCATGTCAGCCCGGGCTCCTTATCATATGGATGCTAGCGACACTATCATATACGTGTGCCAAAAGGCGCAAACGGTCCCGGGCAAAGGTAAGGCGACACCCGTGGAAATACCGTGCGTGAGGCCGCAAAGTGATATGAGGTGTTACATGCTAGATCGATGTGGCATTGAGTCGGGGTCCTGACAGCGTTGGTATCAGAGCTTGACTGCCTGTAGGATTACCAAGCCAAACTGGTCGAAGTTGAGTCTAGAAATTCTTTAGTTATATAAGGGAATTGATTGTGGGATGGAACGTAAGGCTCTTTTTACTCCTTATACCTCATGGCCTTCTGATCTGAGTCATCATCTTCTCTTCTACGGGGGTTAAGAAACTAGGCCTTCTCTTCTTTCTATCAGGATCACGTGTTACTAATCAGTAGACTTATAAGACTGTTGGATTCAAGCCTCTGTTCAGTCTCTACTACTTCCGTACGTTAACTGTTGATCTCGAAACCTTGATATTGTGCTTCTGAGTGGTTATGCCACCATTTTTGTGAATGTCTCAAATCTTTTTGAGCATTTACAGCCGTTATGCTCTCCAAGTCATCCCAGGTTTCTAAATAGTCGGATGCATTTGCAAATCCCTTCCTCCTGTTTCCGATGTGCCTTTGGTCAGATTAATCACACTAATTGTTGAGTTGAGGTATTCTGTTGCCTTGACCTTATGTTGGAGTTACTATTATGACCCTAGGTGTCTCAGGGGATCATCTAGTGGTCTAGCCATGATTTATGTTCCAGTGTGATGACTCTGGCCATCATTCTCGAAAGCATCCTGTGATGCTACTTAGTAATAGGTATTCTACTCCTGGGTTTTGAACCCGAGATTCACCCTACTTACTTCATGTTGATAGTAATTGCTAGTTCCTTTAGGATATTAGTAACCTTTGCGATAGTCCTTGAAGTCCGTGGTATCTTCTTCTTCCAAATACCATGAACTACTTATGGCAGAAGTTCCTCGTTGAACTGAAATATTACAACAGGATTATTCTTGATGAGTTCTCCATTATATATTGTGACTCTGCCAGCTCAA
>NC_041380.1:154016160-154035511 GCF_002162155.2 Triticum dicoccoides
TGTTCACATGTTTGTAGCAGAACCAGCTCATACTTTGGAGCTTACTATCGTAGTTCATTCCCCGAGAATCTCGCAACGTCATCTCGTCGATTTGTGTTGCAAACTTTCGTTTTTCTTCCTAGACTCGATGAGTCTGGAATATCCTGACACCAACCAGATCTGAATCTCAGGCAGATATGATGGTTTGGAACATTTCCCCAAGAACTATAATATTGGTTCCTCGATAACTGGTAAGGTGGATGTCGTGGCCAACACACCCAGCCGGAAGACCTGTTATTATAATATCTTGATTGAGGAAGTTGGCCACCTCCCCATAGGGATTTCGTAGGATTTACTCCCTAGTTGCCCCTATGGATTTTGAGATCCCGAAGTCCGACCTTTTTACTTGATGTTCTAGATATCAAACCATATCTATGAATGGGTTACGCTAGCACATCAAGGAGAACATTAGAGGCGGAGTGCTAAATTTCTCTCGGTCGATCGTCCAGATTTTGTTCCTTGGCTCGCTAAGGTGAAATCTGAGAAAGTGTTATCCTCTTTTGCATCTGCATCGTCCGTCGCTATTCATCATGGTAGTATGTTGTGTTGTCAGCATCCTTGACACGGATGTTGGTAAAACCTTGATGATTATGGAAATGCTCAAGTTCTTGAGAGCACGCACAAGCGCTAGGTGTTATCGCCGGCACTAACCGGGATTGCTTCTAGTCTCGTCGGTTATGCTATAACCACTTCAACAGTGAATTCACTCTTTATTGTTGGGTTCTTCCCCAGTTACTAGAATCATTCCCAGCATTTGCCTTTTGTTCCCAGCTTGCACCGCCAATGTGCCATTCTACCATGGGTCTCTTCCATCTCCGGTGATAAGCAAATTCATCCATTACGTTGTCTTCAACAAGGTAATCCACATCATCCAAGTCCGAGTATGCCATTCTACCGACTCCCGCCAATCGATTGCTCGAGAATTGCCTTAGGCTGGTATGAAGAGTTTCAATGATCTCTATATCAATGGTAATTCTTTTTGCCACTTAAGGGGATAATCTACGAATCACCCTCCTCCAGGATGTTTCGTCGTGGTATCATGGCAACTCAACTCCTCGCTACGTTGACAATCGTTTACCACCTTCTTAGGTGTGGAATTGTTGTCTACCTAGTGAACCTTCGTCATCCGTTTCTTTCCACCCCTCTTGATGTGTATCTCATGTCTCAACCCGAAAGATGGTTCTATGTCTCATTCCGTGAGTTAATCCTGAGTTGTTCGATCTTCGAGGAGATCGACCCTTCTAGAGTCTCCTTCTTCCCTCCATGTCATGTTGACAGGATTTCTCAGAGCAAGACTTCAAGACAATAATGGTGATCGAATCAACGCTCTTATGAAGTGCACCCTGGATCGTGAAGATTATACTAGTTGCGTTTCCCCTTCACCTTACCCTACGCTTGAATCTCGAGACGAGATTCTTGTTTAGTGGGGGTGAGTTGTCACATCCCTGGTCCTGTTATGCATTAGGCTAGACCTCATGTGAGCTTCATGTTTTAAATCAAATGAAATTTGAACTGAGGAATTTGGAAGCCTCAAAAACTTAAATAAAAGAAGGGCAAAAACCCTAAAAATCTCATTCATTGCTCCAAAATGCCCTTCTTAAATGTTTGATAATTTTTGGTAAGGGTTCTGGTCCCAACCAAAATATTGAACATTTTTAAGGAATTATTTTTGGGACTTTGGATTTAATTCATTAGCTATTTGAATTTGAGTTATATTCATATAATTAGAATATAATTTCAAATACCCCTGAAATATTTTATAAGCTTTTGGAGAAGTCCATCTAGCAATATAAAATATTCAGAGGAGTTTTTGGCATTGTTTGAATTATTTTAAATTCAAAACAGTGGCAAAATAAATTAAATAAAAACAAAACAGAAGAAAAATATGTAACAGAACAGAACTTACCTGGCGCCGCTTACCTGTCCAGCCCAGCCGGCCCAGCTCCTCCCGCTGGCCCAGCCCACCGCCGCCTCCCTCCCCTGTCGCCTTCCTCCTCGCGCCAGTAGGCGCAGGCGCGTGGCCGGAGCGCGCGGGCACACGCCCAGGCCACCTCCTGCCTCCCTGCTTGCCTCCGCTACTCCCTGGAGACGCCACGCGGCTCCCTCGACCCTCCCTCACTCTCCCGCGTCTCTCCCTCCGTCCCTATCCCCCTCTGCTCCCTCTCCCTCCCGCGACCGAGCGGAGCTCGTCGCCGCCGACGCCGCTACCGCGGCCGCAGCCATTCCGAAGCCTCTCCGACACGCCCTCGAGCTCCGCCCCGACCCCCTCTTCCTCCCCACCGAGCCAAGCCCTTCGGGAAGCTCTGCTTCGCCTCCATGCCATCGTCTTCATCCTCGACCGCCGCCGATGGTCGCCGTCGATTCGCCGCCTCCGACGCCTCCCCGAGCTCGCCGAGGCCACCGTCGCAACCCCCGTGAGCTCGTCTTCTCTTCCCCTCACTCCCCGCACCTGATTTCGTCCCCTAGCTCCGTCTCCACCATGGCCGAACCTTTGCCGCCGCCGCACTCGTCGCCGGTGATGCTCCGGTGACCATTTGGTCCCGGGCATGCGCCCAACGCGCTCCCCGCATCGCGTAGAGCCTCCGTGGCACTTCGCCGCGCTTGTTTGCGCCCCGCAGCCCCATCCCCACTTGCACCCGAGCTTCGGCCGCCGCCGAGCTCGTCGCCGGCACCACTCCGGCCACTTCCCGGCCGCGCCACCACCACAGTTGGATGCGGACGAGCGTCCGCATCCCGAAGCTGTGCTCCGCGCGCCAAATCGAGCCCTGTGGGCAAAACCCGAGGCTCGCCACCGCGGCTGGCCTCGCCGGCGTCAAGCCGCCGGTGGGTTTGACCCACGTTGACCACGGCGGGACCCTCCCCTGTGTCCATGACAGGTGGGGCCGGCCTGTTAATTTGGTTAGGATTAGTGTTAACTAAAAAATTAGTTAGACTAATTACACTGACATGCGGGCCCCGCCCGGCTAACCAAGTTAGTTAGGGTTAATTTTAATTAGTTTAGTTAGTCCAGACACTGACATGCAGGGCCCACAGGTCAGTTTGACCTGGACGGCGCCCGTTGACCTGCTGACGTCATGCCAACGTCATGCTGACGCAATAATTCCTTTCTGGAATTTAAATAAATCTTAAATGATTTAATATTTTCAGAAAATGCCCTAAACTTCTAAAATTCATAGAAATTCAACCGTAACTCCAAATTAAATAATTTATATATGAAAAATTATCAGAAAAATTCAAGGAATCCATCTGTACCATTTTCATGCATGTTAGAACAACTTATCACTACTGTTTAGGACAAATGAAGTGAATGGCATTTAAATAATCACATATGGAGTTTGAATTTGAACCTAGGATTCAAACCAACTCCATTTAACTTGTTGCTAGATGCATTAGCTCAAAACACATTCATTTTTGCCATGTCATGATCATGCATCATATTGCGCATTGCATTGATTGTGTTCCCTTCTGTGTTGCCGGTACTCGTCCCCTCTCGATAGACGTGATACCGATGATGTGATCGTTGACACTGATGAAGACTCAATGTTATCTTCAGAAGTGCCAGGCAAGCAAAACCCCCTTGTTCATTCCGATAAAATCCCACTCTCTCGCTCCTGCTCTCTTTTACTGCATTAGGACAACAACGACATATTTGTTACTTGCTGCGGTAGCTGAACCCCTTTATCCTCTGCATGACCTGTTATTGCCACAGTAAATAGATGAAACCCACTAGCATGAGTAGGAGTTGTTTGAGCCCTGATGTGCCTACTCATTCATGCTTGTTTGTCATGCCTGCTACTGCTTAGAGTTGAGTCAGGTCTGATTCATCGGGGATGAATCAGAGGCGTGTGAACATGTCCTACTGTGTGTGAGCTAAGTGTGTGAACACGATTTGGTAAAGGTAGCGGTGAGAGGCCATGTAGGAGTACATGGTGGGTTGTCTCATTGCAGCCGTCCTCAGGAACTGAGTTCTGTGTTTGTGATCCATGATTCAGCTACTACCACGCATTGGGCCCGAAACCAATGGACCCTCTCGGCTTCTTGATCACCCTTGTCCTCTGTCCAGGAGTTGCAAGTAGTTTCTGGTGTTTGTAGTATGCTGGAGGCCGTGCGCAGCGCTGACCGTAGGGGTGGGCTGTGATGCGGTAGGCACGTGGCCGGGTAAACCGGGCGCCCGTTTGGTGTCACGGAACCATGTTCACATCGTTTGGGGCTGTGAGCGAAACTCCGGCCGGATCTCCTCATGGATGGAACCCGAATAGGCGATAAACCTGGACTAGAGACTCGAGTGTTTAGGTAGGCCGTGGCCGACACCCACGTTGGGCTTCCGCTTGAAGGTTGCCGAGTACATGTCGTGTAAACGGCGGTAAGTGGTGAGAGCGTGTGTGAAGAAGTACACCCCTGCAGGGTTAACATCATCTATTCGAATAGCCGTGTCCGCGGAAAAGGACTTCTGGGTTGCTTATATCAGTTCATAGACAAGTGAAAGTGGATACTCTAAAATACGCAAGATAAGCGTGAGTGCTATGGATGGCGTTCTCGTAGGGAGACGGGAGCGGTTCCATAGTGGTGTATTGATATGGTGAATATGTGGACTCATGTGCGCCACCTCAAAAGAGTTACATTGCAGTCGTAGTTTAGGATAGTCACCGAGTCAAAGCTGGCTTGCTGCAGTTAAACCCCACCATCCCCTTTGTTGATAATGATGCATATGTAGTTAGTTCTGATGTAAGTCTTGCTGGGTACATTTGTACTCACGTTTGCCTATTTTATGTTTTTGCAGAGAGACTTCAGTCTCACTAGTAGTTTCGCGTGGACTTCGACGTTTAGCTTGTTACCTCAGCTACGATCTTGTGCCCTCGGCAGGATCTGGTAGATAGTCAGGCTTCTCAGCCTTTTTCATTTATAGATGTCTGTACCCAGACATGATAGCTTCCGCTTGTGCTTTGACTTGTATGCTCTGAGTGTTGGGTCATGAGACCCATGTTTGTAATATCTCGCTCCTCGGAGCCTATTGAATAAATTACTTGTGTCGTAGAGTCATGTTGTGATGCCATGTTGTATTTGCACATATCGAGCATATTGTGTGTATGTTGTTGAAATGCTTGGTATGTGTGGGATCTGGCTATCTAGTTGTTTATCCTTAGTAGCCTCTCTTACCGGGAAATGTCTCCTAGTGTTTCCACTGAGCCATGGTAGCTTGCTGCTGCTCCGGAACACTTAGGCTGGCCGGCATGTGTCCTTCTTCGTTCCTGTGTCTGTCCCTACGGGGAAATGTCACGCGATGAATACCGGAGTCCTGTTAGCCCGCTACAGCCCGGTTCACCGGAGTCCTGCTAGCCCAGTGCTACAGCCTGGATTCACTCGCTGATGACCGACACGTTCGATGCTGGGTCATGGATGCCTGTCCCTGTAAGTTTGTGCCACTTTGGGTTTACGACTAGCCATGTCAGCCCGGGCTCCTTATCATATGGATGCTAGCGACACTGTCATATACGTGTGCCAAAAGGCGCAAACGGTCCCGGGCAAAGGTAAGGCGACACCCGTGGGAATACCGTGCGTGAGGCCGCAAAGTGATATGAGGTGTTACATGCTAGATCGATGTGGCATTGAGTCGGGGTCCTGACATGAAAGAAGGTAGAAATGGTCACCGGAGGAGAACGGAGCGCCGGAATGCAAAACGGACAACGGAGAAAATGCTTGGATGCATGAGACGAACACGTATGCAAATGAAATGCACATGATGACATGATATGCAATGCATGACACGCAAGCAATGACAAGGCAACAACAGCGAATAACTGGACGACACCTGGCACATCGGTCTCGGGGCATTACACCTTTGACCCCTAAACCTATTTTTCGCCTATAAATATAGACCCATAGAGCCTCCAAAAATCATCTGATTCGGGTTAAATCAATATTTTGGTTTGACTAGATTTAAAAAATATATTTTTTCTCCTCTCCGACGCGACTTCTAGAAGTTGTCTTCTCTCTCCAAAATCATATTTTCTCTACCTTCTTCGTTTTTTATACTTCCGTAGTTTATTATTTTCTAGACTAGTACGATAAAATAATTAGATTACCAATTAGTCTTTGTATTTATACATTAGACCTAAAATTCTTTTAGTCATAGCTATTTTTCTTCCGTAAAAGAGCTTGGCCCTGATTTTTTAAATAGCCATAACTTTTTACTCGTTCATCCAAATTAGATGAAACCAATGCCCACTTCTTCGTTACGATCTCCTCTATCCACTAAAATAACTTAAACATGTTTTTCAAAGTTTTAAAATTTGAATTCAAACATATTTGTATTCAAACTTCTTTTGTTCATAACTTGAGTTTTATAACTCCGATTTAGTTGATTCTTTTTGCAAATCGAAGCTCTTGACTTAAACTTTCTGATAAGGAAAAATTCACATAATTTTGGTACTATTAAAATTTTTTTATGTTGCAAGAGTTATTTGTTGGTTTTGATGTTTTCCGAACTGTCTTCTTCGTTCTTCCCGATCTTTTGAGTGATTGCTTATGTGTGGTTACTATTGCTTGCTCACGATAGATTGAACGGAGTGTGACGAGTAGAACTATCAAGAGTTATGAGTGTGAATCATATTCATCAACAGTACAAGGCAACTTCACACTTTGATCATATCCCTTTCATACCAAGTTTTTATGCATTAGTTTCACCCTCAAACATTGCATGAGTAGGATTGATAACATGTGGGTATTGGGAAGTAGTTGATGAGGTAGAACCTATTGTCCTTTATATCAAACCCTTGGGAGTTACTTCTACGTTATGCTTATATTGCCATGCTATGCTCGTAGAGGTGGATTGGGTTTGAGTGTATCCATGACAGATGTGAGATTGTTAATTAATGGTTCAACTTAAGGTGGTTACTTTAATACACATCTGGGTGGATTGGTTGGGGCACCCTGGAGTACCCAGTGGTTTGCCCGGGCACCTGGGGAACCCAGTGCTTGCCCAAGGGGATCCTGGAGGACTCGTGTGATCACCCTATGGAATGCCACCCAGGCTCAAAGGGATCATAAGATTATTCATGCTAGAAACTTCCGTGTGCAGCCGCAAGCTATTTTGGGCTCTAGCATAGTTGAGTAAGTTGTGTGAAGCTCTTAAAGAGGTAGACTAGCAGATGTAGTGGGTTGTAGGTGGTATAGTCTATCTCGAGTAGAGACTTAATGCTTCTGAAAGACTGTGTCTCGGTCATCCGTTTCTCAAACACCATGTAGTGCGAGAAATCCAACGGAGGAGATCGAGTCTTGTGGGGAAAAGTGTGCAAACCTCTGCAGACTGTACAAACTAATCATGGTTAGCCGTGTCCCCGGTTATGGACATCTTGAGTCTCTGGTACTTGGATTATCATATTGATCTCATCATGTTACTTAAATAATTGGTTGGGTTATTGATGTTAATTTGGGATTGAGTTGGAGGAACCTTCTCAATATTTTCTACCAACTTTGTAGTTAAATAAGTTATATTCCTTTGCAGTAGGGAAAATTGGCTTTTCGCAAAAACATTATAACCATAGAGCTTCTCCACCAGCCATATATGCATGTAGTGATAGCTATTATTCATTATTATCCTATGGTGTGAATTTGCCAGTACATTCAATGTATTGACCCTTTGTGGCTGCAACGTCTCATGTTGCTGGATTCTTACGGCGAGTAAGTGATACGTTAGGGTTATGATTTCTACACTCAACTTTGCCGTTGGTGTTGATGGGAATCCACAACCTTGTTGTTACTTCCGCTATTTGGATTGAGGTAATAGTATTTACGTTATTTTATACATGTGATTTACCTCTGTTATAAATCCTCGAGTATTGTGTGTGTCAGCATACCAATCCAGGGATGACACTTAAAGCACAGAGACTTGACCGTCTGAGGTCGGGTCGCTACATTTGTCCCCAAAGGTGGGACGTTCCCTACCGAAACCATCATGCTTGTTGTGAGAACCTCTGGTTTGTGAGAAGCATATACAAAAACCTGCCCCAAATGGGATAGAAATTTTACAACGGCATGTTGATGCCACTCCATGATAGCATGCCAAGTTGCATGAATTTCAGATGAGTTTTGGATTTACTAGAATTTAAAAACCAGTTTACTCAATGTTTGCGGCCGAGTGACGGTGGTAGGGTGTTTGACATTCATTCCCATTCTTGCATGGGACCTAAGCATGCAATGAAGGACAAATATTTGAATTTTCAACCAATTTATATGCATTAGAGCATGTGCATGTAGTTCAAATTTGAATTATGCACATAAATGCATGAAAACTCAATTAATGCATAAAAATGTCCAAATGAACCCCGAAAAATCCCAAAAAATTGACACCACACTCCTGTTGTTCTATGTTGACACCAGAAATTTTTTGAAAGCAATAAGAGGCAATGGATATCGTTTCGTCCCCAAAGGTGGGACGTTCCCTACCGAAACCATCAGGCGTGTTCTGAGAAGCTCTGGTTTGTGAGAAGCATATCCCCAAACCTACCCCAAATGGGACAAAAAAATTACCACGGAATGTTGATGCCACTCCATGATAGCATGCCAAGTATCATGAATTTCAGACGAGCTTTGGATTTACTAGAATTTAAAAACTAGGGATCTCAATGTTTGTGGTCGAGTGACGGTGGCAGGGTGTTTAACATTCATTCCCATTTCTTGCATGGGACCTAAGCATGCAACCAAGGACACAGATTTGAATTTTCAACTAATTTATATGCAGTAGAGCATGTGCCTGTAGTTCAAATTTGAATTATGCACATGAATGCCTAGAAAACTCAGTTAATGTATAAAAATGTCCAAGCGAACCCCTCCCAAAAATTGACACAACACTCGTGTTGTTCTATGTTGACACAAGAAACATTTTCAAAGTAAGAAGAGGCAACAGATATCGTTTCGTCCCCCAAGGTGGCACGTACCCTACCGAAACCATCAGGCTTGTTGTGAGAGAAGCTTTGGTTTGCGAGAAGCTTATACCCACACCTACCCCAAATGGGACAGTATTTTTACCACGGCATGTCGTTGTCGTTCCATGATATCATCTCAAGTTTCATGAATTTTAGACGAGTTTTCGATTTACTAGAATTACAAAAGCAAGTACCTCAACATTTGCCGGAGAGCCACGGTGTCGTGGTGTTCGAAATTCATCCCATTTCTTGCATGGGACATAAGCATAAACCCATGAACACATATATGATTTTACAACCCATGTTGGTGCACCGGAGCATGTGCATGTGCTTTAATTTTGAATTGTGCACCTCAAATGGCTAGAAAACCAATTTAATGTATAAAATTTCCAAACGAACCCTGAATAATTCCAATTTTTTTACGACACACATATAGTTGCATGTTCACTATAGATAAAAGGTCTAGCAATTCAAACACCATCCATTGCCACTGTGACCCCATTATGTAATTCAAATCAAGATGAAAAATCAAGTAGATCCCACTCAGTTTATTATCATGAACCGTGTGAGATGCGGTACAAAATAACCTGGAGCACCGTCAGTGTATAGTATGCCTATGGCTTACGCGAGAAGGTGCGTCGGCTACAGTCCACAGCCGACGTGTCAAGCACACTAGCTTGCTCCACAAATATCATTTCACTATTCAATCGTCGCCGGTGAAAGATGGGGACGTGGACCCGCGTCGTGAGGGCAACTTCGGTGGCCCACTCCGGCGAGAGCACGGCCGCAGCCGCCATGCGTGTGCTAACAAGGTGCATGAGCGCGACCGCAATCTGCGACCGGGCGGCCAAGGCAGCCCAAATGGCCGCTGTTTCTTCTCAGGTGGCGGCATCAACATCTGCCTCAGGGATAGCAACTGGCGAGAGCGGCACATCAGCTGTTCGTTCCATAGCGGCGGCTTTAGCCCTGATGGAGGCCGCCCATGACCATGTTGAGGCTGCCCACGCCCAGTTCGTGGCGGTCACCGCACAAATCGAACGAAGCTTCTCCGACAATGGCGGCAACCCATGGCTGAAGAGTTGGCAATCGCCGAGAGCGTTCAAGCAGACGTCCGTTCCTCCGATGCATACCTTGCAACGCGAAGCCCGTCCAAGCCCAGATCGAAGCTGCCCACGCCCAGCTTGTGGCGGCCTTTTCCAAAGAGATGGCGGACACGGATGGTGAGATGCTTGTCGAGTATTGTGCGATGGATGCCATGGAGCCCCTTCCCTAGGAGACCGTCGGGCGCGAGCTGGACATGGAGGAGGTGGCAGAGATCGACCAGCACCAGCCGTAGTAGTACTCTTTGTTTTGTTTAATTAAGAGTGTCGGTCTTTAATTTGTTAGAGTAATGTTTAGGCCAGCTAGCTCTGTTTAATTGTTGAACTTGCTTGATTAATAAGTGTGGGTGTGTTGTGTACCCAAATTATGCAATGACGTGGATGACCACTATAACCAGGGAAATTGGAACCAAAATTTTTTACGTTCAAACTCATCACACACGGGTTAAACTATCTGAATTGTTTGTGATGTTCACATATCATACACAGTTCTGAATAAGGGACCGTGTCTGATGACACTTTGCGCGCCAGCTTTTTCGCTAAATCGATTCAGTTTTTTCGGCTTCTGCAGAAATATCTACCTCCCCGCCCCTCCCCCTTACCAAAAGCCACATTTCCCCTGTTTCCGCCTTCCTTTCCAAGTTGAAACCTTCACTCCTTGCTTGTAGTGCAGCCTCCTCGCCGACGACCCTCCTTCACGCTGCTCGGCCTCGTCTATCTAGGAAGGTAATCCACACCCGACCCCCATCCTCATCCTCCTTCCACATCCCACATGCCCCGACCGCCGGTGCGACACCTTCCACACAAATCACCGACCCCTAGCTCCACCAAATAAGCACCGCCCTAAGCCATGGTGCAGCAGTATAGCCAGGAGCTCAAGGAGCATTTGGCAGCGGAGAGCAAATCGCGGCCGCACGCGCGGATGAGGTCGTGATGGCTGCCATTCGTGCTGACCCCCAGATCTTGGAGGAGCACCTTGCCATTTTCTAGCTACGCCAGTTAAGAATGCTCGATTTACCCATTGCATGTGCTACTCCTACCTTTCATTAACAAATTCTAGTGAATTGTGCTATCTAATTTTACCATGCAATCTGTTTCTCTAGTGTAGATGTTCTATATGTCGTGCAGTGTGGTGCTCACTTATTAACTATTTGGTTAATTAGTTGTCGTCTTCAGTTAACTGTTTGGTTCAATTATACAAATGTGATGCTCAATTCTTCAGTCTTCAATTTTGTATTGTCTTCCATGTTTGAAATAAATCAAATTTATCTTTACAAAATACATGAGAAACGAATACAATTGCTATATTTCCAAGTTGTCAAGCATGCTTGGTTTGGTTATACATTATGCAATGTGGTTCTCAGTTAATGTTTGGTTCGTTTGTGTTGTGATGTTTAGTTAATTGTTTGGTTCAATTCTGCAATGCGATGTTCAATAGTTGTGGGTGCATTCTGTTATTGTATACCATGTGATAAGTAAATCGAATTTGGCTGTACCAAATACATGAGAAACAAATACAATTGCTATATTTCCAAGATGTTAAGCATGCTTGGTTTGGTTAACTGTCTAATCTTCTATTAGGAGTATGTTATATTGTGCGGGATGGTACTCAGTTAATGTTTGGTTCATTTATTGTGGTGTTTAGTTAACTATTTGGTTCAATTCTGCAATGCGATGTTCAATTGTTGCGGGTGCATTCTGTTATTGTATACCATGTGAGGAATAAATTGAATTTGGATGTAGTAAATACATGAGAAACAAATACAGTTGCTATATTTCCAAGTTGTTAAGCATGCTTGGTTTGGTTAACTGTCTGATCTTCTATTAGGAGTATGTTATATTGTGCAATGTGGTGCTCAGTTAATATTTGGTTCATTTGCTGTGGTGTTTAGTTAAATACTTGGTTCAATTCTGCAATGCGATATCCAATTGTCGTGGGTAGAATTTTGTATTGTTGTGCATGTGAGGAATAAATCGAATTTGGTTGCACTTAATACATGAGAAACATATACAAGTGCTACATTTCCTAGTTCTTAATCATGCTTGGTTTGGATAACTGGGTTTTCCATGTGTCTTGAATTAATTTGAAGAATATGCAATGTGCTTATTTTTCATCAACATATTTTACTGATAGCATGTGAACCCTTACTTAACTTGATAACTAACTACCTTATATGTGTTGCAGGGAAACAATGGGAAGCACTGAGGTTTACAATCGAGGTTACACGTGCATGGTCCGTTGTCTAATAGCACATTATTGTGCAATTGCAGGAACCATTCTAATATTTAGGTTTTTAACAATTTGGTCTTGCATATGTAGGTCCTGCTATGAGAGGTTTTGACCCACTGTTCGACCCTTTTTGCATATGGGGAAATAAGTTGTCCACGAATATCAATCAAGTCAAGAAACTCGGAAAGATTGTTAGTGACAAAAAACAACAAGATCTTTGCACAATGAAGAAGACATCAGTTCACTACAAGATGGTACTAACTATTATACCCTGCCTTTTTATTCCTTTGTCCTATTTCCAATATAGAGAAGATATTTATGCACATCCTTGTTTTCAGGCCTTTCCAAAGTAGTTCACTGATGATTACCTCTCAAACCACCTCTATGTTTAGGAGGCGAGGAAGGCTTTCATACAACACCCACGGTTCAATATTGAAGTGTTTCTGAAAAGGACGAAGGACGGACGGTCAATCATCCACAGGCACTGGCCTAAAGTTGCAGAGACCTTTAACATGAATGAAGGCTCAATATTCGCCTTCCGCTTCAGCAGTTTTCCAGATGAGATGCATCTGTCTATGTACCGTCTATGATGATAATTTTGAAAGGTTCTACATGTTGCATGTGAAACTTGGTGCTGGTGCAGTTGTGTAATGGGGTAGCTGAGTGCTGAAGCTATATCATGTTGTACTCTGATGTATTTCAATTCAGAAATCCTACTTCCTTAATGTGGAAATGAAATATATTATCTGCTTAATATGAATGTCAATTAGATTAATAAATGGATTATTAATAATAGGGTAATTAGCCTACTAATGGCGAATTAGCCTGCTAATTGGGTTTTGCTATTGCAAATGGTTATTGAGAAAATACCGTGGGCGATGACCTCAGGCAATGCACACAGTTTCTAGGAATAAACCGTATTGGATCAATGAACAATCACACACGGCCTTCTTCTGGAAACTGTTTGCGTTAGGCCACCTTGCGCAAATGTTTACCACATAAACACTGTGTGTGATGGACAGCGTTTGCCACATAGTTTCTTCTACGCACTGTGTGTGATGCATTCAATAACGCAGACGATAAAATTGTTAATATCGTGTGTGATGTACCTGCGAACGGAAACGTTTTCCTTGGAGCGACTGTGTGGGGTGTATATACGAACCGAAACGTTTAGCAGGGACTGACTGTGTGGGATGTACTTACGACCAGAAACGATTTCGTCTATATAATTGTATTTTTAGCACTACTGTACGTATAACCGTATTTGATCACTCGCCGGTCGCACACGAGCTAATTTTGCCGAGCGTGTGTGCCAGGAGGGCATATCCCCGACGGTCTATGGGTCGTGTGGGAAGGACCCCCTATCTCCCACACTCACTTGGCGGCGGTTCCAAATGCCATCACGGAAAGGGGTTAAAACCATTTGTATAGCACCTCGCTATACCAGTGTTAGCAAGGAATGGTAGGGGCAATCAAAGTAGAATAGCCTGCGAATTTGATGGCAACGGATTAAAATAGAGGAAAACTCAAACGCTCTTTGCCAATAACACATCATAGAGGCAGGATTTTCAAGGACAAATCAGGGTACATCTAAGTGCCTTGATGAACATGAAAATAAAAAAATAGAATTTCTAATACCCACCTAATTAATGTCACTCTTTATTGGACCAAAAACGGTGATAATCCATGGTACAGCCCCTGGAAAGAGGGAGAGAGAGGGAGGGAGATGGGAAGAAGTGTTGGGGAATGTAGTAATTTCAAAAAAAAAATCCTACGCACACGCAAGATCATGGTGATGCATAGCAATGAGAGGGGAGAGTGTGGTCCGCGTACCCTCGTAGACCGTTAAGCGGAAGCGTTATAACAACACGGTTGATGTAGTCGTACGTCTTCACAATCGACTGATCCTCAGCACCGAATGTACGGCACCTCCGCGTTCAACACACATTCAGCTCGGTGACGTCCCGCGAACTCACGATCTAGTAGAGCTCGGGGAAGAGTTTCGTCAGCACGACGGCGTGGTGATGATGTTGATGAAGCTACGGACGCAGGGCTTCGCCTAAGCACCGCTACGATATAACCGAGGTGGATTATGGTAGACGGGGGCACCGCAAGAGATCAATAGATCAATTATTGTGTCTCCAAGGGGTGCCCCCCTCCCTATACATAAAGTAGGGAGAGGAGGAGGGGCGTCCAAGGAGGAGGAGGCGCGCCCAAGGGGGGCAATCCTACTCCAAGTAGGATTCCCCGCTCTTTCCTAGTCCTAGTAGGAGAGGGGAAGGAAGGGGAGGAGAAGAACAAGGAAAGGGGGGCCGGCCCCCTAGTCCAATTCGGTTTGGGCTAGGGGGCTGCACGTCCCTAGCTGGCCTCCTCTCCTCTTCCTCCACTTGGGCCCATAAAGCCCAATAACCCCCCGGGAGGTTCCGGTAACCTCCCGGTTCTCCGGTATTTATCCGATAACCCCCAAAACTCATCCGGTGTCCGAATATAACCTTCCTATATATCGATCTTTATGTCTCGACCATTTCAAGACTCCTCGTCTTGTCCGTGATCATATCCAGGACTCCAAACTACCTTCGGTACATCAAAACACAAAAACTCATAATACTGATCGTCATAGAACTTTAAGCGTGCGGACCCTGCGGGTTCGAGAACTATGTAGACATGACCGAGACACGTCTCCGGTCAATAACCAATAGCGGAACCTGGATGCTCATATTGGTTCCTACATATTCTATGAAGATCTTTATCGGTCAAACCGCATAACAACATACGTTGTTCCCTTTGTCATTAGTATGTTACTTGCCTGAGATTCGACCGTCGGTATCTCAATACCTAGTTCAATCTTGTTACCGGCAAGTCTCTTTACTCATTCCATAATGCAACATCTTGCAACTAACTCATTAGTCACATTGCTTGCAAGGCTTATAGTGATGTGCATTACCGAGAGGGCCCAGAGATACCTCTTCGACAATCGGAGTGACAAATCCTATTCTTGATCTATGCCAACTCCACGAACACCATCGGAGACACCTGTAGAGCACCTTTATAATCATCTAGTTATGTTGTGACGTTTGGTAGAACACAAAGTGTTCCTCTGGTATTCGGGAGTTGCATAATCTCATAGTCATAGGAACATGTAAAAGTCATGAAGAAAGCAATAGCAGTAAACTTTAAACGATCAAGTGCTAAGCTAACGAAATGGGTCAAGTCAATCACATCATTCTCCTAATGACGTGATCCCATTAATCAAATGACAACTCATGTATATGGTTAGGAAACATAACCATCATTGATTCAACGAGCTAGTCAAGTAGAGGCATACTAGTGACAATCTGTTTGTCTATGTATTCACACATGTATTAAGTTTTCGGTTAATACAATTCTAGCATGAATAATAAACATTTATCATGAAATAAGGAAATAAATAATAACTTTATTATTGCCTCTAGGGCATATTTCCTTCCGTCTCCCACTTGCACTAGAGTCAATAATCTAGATTACATAGTAACGATTCTAACACCCATGGAGTCTTGGTGATGATCATGTTTTGCTCGTGGAAGAGGCTTAGTCAGCGGGTCTGCAACATTCAGATATGTATGTACCTTGCATATCTCTATGTCTCCCACCTGGACTTGATCCCGGATGGAATTGAAGTGTCTCTTGATGTGCTTGGTTCTCTTGTGAAATCTGGATTCCTTTGCAAAGGCAATTGCACCAGTATTGTCACAAAAGATTTTCATTGGACCCGATGCACTAGGTATGACACCTAGATCAGATATGAACTCCTTCATCCAGACTCCTTCATTTGTTGCTTCCAAAGCAGCTATGTACTCCCCTTCACACGTAGATCCCGCCACGACACTTTGTTTAGAACTGCTCCAACTGATAGCTCCACCGTTCAATATAAACACGTATCCGGTTTGCAATTTAGAATCGTCCGGATCAGTGTCAAAGCTTGCATCGACTAACCATTTACGATGAGCCCTTTGTCAGCTCCATAAATGAGAAATGTATCCTTAGTCCTTTTTAGGTATTCAGGATGTTCTTGATCGCTGTCCAGTGATCCACTCCTTGATTACTTTGGTACCTCCCTGCTAAACTAATAGGAAGGCACACATCAGGTCTGGTACATAGCATTGCATATATGATAGAGCCTATGCCTGAAGCATAGGGAACACTTTCCATTTTCTCTCTATCTTCTGTAGTGGTCGGGCATTGAGTCTTACTCAACTTCACACCTTGTAACACAGGCAAGAACCCTTTCTTAGCTTGATCCATTTTGAACTTCTTCAAAACTTTATCAAGGTATGTGCTTTGTGAAAGTCCAATTAAGCGTCTTGATCTATCTCTATAAATATTGATGCCCAATATATAAGCAGCTTCACCAAGGTCTTTCATTGAAAAACTCTTATTCAAGTATCCTTTTATGCTATCTAGAAATTCTATATCATTTCCAATCAACAATATGTCATCCACATATAATATTAGAAATGCTATAGAGATCCCACTCACTTTCTTGTAAATACAGGCTTCTCCAAAAGTCTGTATAAAACCATATGCTTTGATCACACTATCAAAACGTTTATTCCAACTCCGAGAGGCTTGCACCAGTCCATAAATGGATCGCTAGAGCTTGCACACTTTGTTAGTACCCTTTGAATCGATAAAACCTTCAAGTTGCATCATATACAACTCTTCTTCCAGAAAACCATTCAGGAATGCAGTCTTTACATCCAATTGCCAAATTTCATAATCATAAAATGCGGCAATTGCTAACGTGATTCAGACGGACTTAAGCATCGCTACGGGTGAGAAGGTCTCATCGTAGTCAACTCCTTGAACTTGTCGAAAACCTTTTGCAACAAGTCGAGCTTTGTAGACAGTAATGTTACCGTCAGCGTAAGTCTTCTTCTTGAAGATCCATTTATTCTCGATGGCTTTCATCGGGCAAGTCAACCAAAGTCCACACTTTGTTCTCATACATGGATCCCATCTCAAATTTCATGGCTTCAAGCCATTTTGCGGAATCTGGACTCATCATCGCTTCCTCATAGTTCGTAGGCTCGTCATGGTCAAGTAACATGACCTCCAGAACAGGATTACCGTACCACTCTGGCGCGGATCTTACTCTGGTTGACCTATGAGGTTCAATAGTAACTTGATCTGAAGTTTCATGATCATCATCATTAGCTTCCTCGCTAATTGGTGTAGGTGTCACAGGAACCGGTTTCTGTGATGAACTACACTCTAATAAGGGAGCAGGTATGGTCACCTTATCAAGTTCTACTTTCCTCCCACTCACTTCTTTCGAGAGAAACTCCTTCTCTAGAAAGGATCCATTCTTAGCAACAAATGTCTTGCCTTCAGATCTGTGATAGAAGGTGTACCCAACAGTCTACTTTGGGTATCCTATGAAGACACATTTCTCCGACTTGGGTTCAAGCTTATCAGGTTGAAGCTTTTTCACATAAGCATCGTAGCCCCAAACTTTAAGAAACAACAACTTTGGTTTCTTGCCAAACCACAGTTCATTAGGCGTCGTCTCAACGGATTTTGATGGTGCCCTTTTTAACGTGAATGCAGCTATCTCTAAAGCATAACCCAAAAACGATAGCGGTAAATTAGTAAGAGACATCATAGATCGCACCATATCTAGTAAAGTACGATTACGACGTTCAGACACACCATTACGCTGTGGTGTTCTGGGGTGGTGTGAGTTGCGAAACTATTCCATATTGTTTCAAATGTAGACCAAACTCGTAACTCAAATATTCTCCTCCATGATCAGATCGTAGAAACTTTATTTTCTTGTTACGATGATTTTTCCACTTCACTTTGAAATTCTTTGAACTTTTCAAATGTTTCAGACTTATGTTTCATTAAGTAGATATACCCATATCTTCTCAAATCATCTGTGAAGGTGAGAAAATAACAATACCCGCCGCAAGCCTCAACATTCATCGGATCACATACATCAGTATGTATGATTTCCAACAAGCACTACAAAAAAAGACACATCCGTGACATTTTGGGCCGAACGAAAAAAAATTCTGTCATACATATGACACTTCTATGACGATAATTGTGACAAAACCCGGTATCATCATAGATGTGGTGGGCTCCTACTTCTATGACAAAAAAAGCATGACAGAAAATGGGCTTTTCGTCCTGGGCGGGCCGGAGACGCAGCTGCATGACATTCTTTGGGCCGTCCATGACGGAAAAACCGTGGTAGAAGCGAGGGTAAGGAAAATTTCGGGGAGTTCTGGGTTACGGTGGGAGGTCGGGGGCCGAGCGATGCGCGTTTCTTGCGCGTTTCTCTCGTACACGTACGCGCGTGTGTGCGAGGCGTTGGCTCTAACTGAACCCGAGCGAGGCGTTGGGCTTTAACTAAACCCGAGCGATTGCACTGCAGGCTACGCGTTACTGAACTCGAGTGATCGATCGATGGTTGTTAACTGAACCCGATCGAGCGATTCCTTCGCTACTGCTGCTAACTGAAGCCGATCGATTGGATGAACAGTGAGCATTGCGGGGAAGTTGGATGAACAGTGAGCGGTGGCGTTGCCTCTGGATGAACAGGACCCCGTGGTGTGGAGGGCTGGATGAACAGTAGACGGTGGAGGGGTGCCCGTGGAGGGGTGGTTGAAGAGGACCCCGTGGTGTGGAGGGCTGGATAAATAGTAGACGGTGGAGGGGTGGTTGAACAGTAGCCGGTGGAGTAGCGTGCGGTGGAGGCTGGATGAACAGGAGACGTGGAGGCTGGAGGAGGTCGACGATAGCCCGTGGAGGCTGGAGGAGGTCGACGGTGGAGATGAATAGTATCTCGTGGAGTCCCGTTTTGCGGTACGCCACACCCCTCCCGATGAACAGGACCCCGTTTCGACCGTAGGAGGTCCATTTCATCTGTTTTGCGGTACGCCACACCCCTCCCGATCAACAGGACCCCCGTTTCATCCGTTTTGCGGTACGCCACACCCTTCCCGATCAACAGGACCCCCGTTTCGACCATAGGAGGTCCGTTTCCTCCGTTTTGTGGTACGCCACACCCCTCC